>NC_133721.1:4870274-4985274 GCF_048934315.1 Petromyzon marinus | reverse complement strand
GAGTGTGTGTGAGTGTGTGAGTGTGTGTGTGTCAGTGTGCGTGTGTGTCAGTGTGTGTGAGTGTGTGTCAGTGTGCGTGTGTGTCAGTGTGTGAGTGTGAGGGTGCGTGAGTGTGTCAGTGTGAGTGTGTGTACGTGTGTGTCAGTGTGTGAATGTGTGTGAGTGTGTGTGTGAGTGTGTGCGTGTGTGTACGTGTGTGTGTGAGTGTGCGTTAGTGTGTCAGAGTGAGTGTGTGTACGTGTGTGTCAGTGTGTGAGTGTGTGTGAGTGTGTGAGTGTGCGAGTGTGTGAGTGTGTGAGTGTGTGTGTGAGTGTGTGAGTGTGTGTGAGTGTGTGTCAGTGTGCGTGTGTGTCAGTGTGTGAGTGTGAGTGTGCGTGAGTGTGTCAGTGTGAGTGTGTGTACGTGTGTGTCAGTGTGTGAATGTGTGTGAGTGTGTGTGTGAGTGTGTGCGTGTGTGTACGTGTGTGCGTGAGTGTGCGTGAGTGTGTGTGAGTGTGTGTGAGTGTGTGTGTTAGTGTGTGTGAGTGTGTGAGTGTGTGTGAGTGTGTGAGTGTGTGTGTGAGTGTGTGAGTGTGTGTGAGTGTGTGTCAGTGTGCGTGTGTGTCAGTGTGTGAGTGTGCGTGAGTGTGTCAGTGTGAGTGTGTGTACGTGTGTGTCAGTGTGTGAATGTGTGTGAGTGTGTGTGTGAGTGTGTGTTTGTGTGTGTACGTGTGTGCGTGAGTGTGCGTGAGTGTGTGTGAGTGTGTGTGAGTGTGTGTGTGAGTGTGTGAGTGTGCGTGAGTGTGAGTGTGCGTGAGTGTGTGTGAGTGTGTGAGTGTGTGTGTGAGTGTGTGTAAGTGAGTGTGAATGTGTGTGCATGTGAGTGAGTGTGAGTGAGTGTGCGTGCGTGAGGGTGTGTGCGTGTGAGTGTGAGTGAGTGTATGTGAGTGTGTGTGAGTGTGATTGTGTGAGTGTGTGTGAGTGTGCGTGCGTGAGTGTGTGTGTGCGTGAGTGTGTGTGTGAGTGCGTGAGTGCTAGTGAGTGTGTGTGTGAGTGTGTGTGTGAGTGTGCGAGTGTGCGTGCGTGAGGGTGAGTGTGCGTGAGGGTGAGTGTGTGTGTTAGTGAGTGTGCGTGCGTGAGTGTGAGTGTGTGTGAGTGTGTGTGTGTGACTGTGTGAGTGTGTATGTGTGTTTGTGTGTGCGTGAGTGTGCGTGAGTGTGTATGTGTGTGTGTGGGGAGCGGTAGTGTAGCGGTTAGCGCTACGCTGCGCTATGAAGCTGGCGACACGGGTCCGATTCCCGCTCACGGCTAACACCAGTGACGATTATCTGAACAGGTCCCGGGCCTCCACTAGGTCGACTCAGCCTCAAATGAGTACCTGGTGCGGTGTAAACATTGCCACTCGTGGGACAAAGGCAGTCGGGCGTGGTGCTGGCCACCCACCCCCTCGTGTACCATTGCTAACAGCACTTGCCCCTACAGTCTGTTAAGGCTATATGGGGGATCTTTGTTTTGTGAGTGTGCGTGAGTGTGCCTGAGTGTGCGTGAGTATATATGTGTGTGAGTGTGTGTGTGAGTGTGTATGTGTGCGTGCGTGAGTGTGTGCGTGAGTATGTGCGTGAGTGTGTGTGGTCCGGCAAAACAACCCCCTACCTCCTCGCGGTGCCGGACGGGCAACTCTGTCTTGGACAGTGCTGTGGGGGGAGGTCCAATTTCGATTGGCTCCTCCCCTCATGGCATCTGTGTCCACCACAGGGGCTGAACGGGGGCTCTGGACGGGTGCGAGGGGCTGGTAACCCCTCCACCTTCAATTAATTACCACTAAACCGCGAATTAAATATATAACTAATAAGCTTGTGCCGGAGGCCCCGGGGGGACAGGCGTCGATGACGTTTCCTGGCCAAACCCCAATTGGCAGAGCCAGGAGATTGAATATCTACCCTCGGGGCTCCTCCAGAAACAATGAAAAACCACTACGGGTGGCCACGTGGAATGTTCGAACGCTCACTGCGGAGGAGAGGCTGCCACTCCTCTGTCGGGAGCTGGACCCGTACCGCCTGGATATATGTGCATTCAGGAGGTCCGGTGGACCGGTTATGGCTCCTGCCACCATGAGTGGTGGAAAGTCCTCTACTCGGGGCAGCATACTGCCAAACAACAGGGTGTGGCTCTTCTTTTGAACAAAAGAATGAAGGGGGTGTGGGAGAGTGGCGGTGAGGTGTGGGAAGCTGTAAGCCCCAGGCTACTTTGGGCTCGCCTTCCCATCAACCGGAGGCGAGGAATGGTGGTCGTGGTTACTTATGCCCCCACCGAAGATTAACATCCGTGGAGGGATGCAGGCAAAGCCGATGAGTCAGATGCCTTCTATGACCTCCTGTCACAGGTGCTGGCTAAAGTGGCCCCTTGGGATAGAGTCATCATGTTGGGTGACTTCAATGCCCAAGTTGGTCATGATGCTGGCACCTGGTCTGGAGTGATAGGAGGGCATGGGCCAGATCAGCTCAATAACAACGGTAGGAGGCTGCTAAATTTTTGTGAAGCCCATGGGCTTGTAATTACCAACACGCTGTTCCGGCATCGGCGTATCCACACAACATCATGGATGCATACCGGGTCCAAGCAAGAACATCTGCTGGACTACATAGTGACGGACCAGCGGATGCGAGCCCATGTCCTTGACACCAGGATCTATCTTCTTTGGTTCTTTCGGTAAAGTCACGTAGAATGAGAATAAAATAATAAATTGATAAAATAAAATAACACAGTAATATTCTCACGACGTTTCGGCCACAACACAAGCGGCCTTCATCAGGTGAAGGGGCGAGACTGTCTGGTAGGACAGCGCTGGAGTGGATCTAGGATCTACCGTGGAACTGATCTGCCCTCTGACCATCGCCTAGTCATCTGTAAGATGCGCCTGCCATTCTTCCACTCCGGTGGTGGGTGTACACCCAGGACCCCATTCCAACCTAAAGTGGCCTGGTCTCAGTTATCTGATTAAAGTTGCAAGCGAGAATTTCATCATCGCTTGCGGCTGGGATTGGCATCGTCCCCGACTCCTCCTGATGTCGAGGGTAAATGGGCGAGGTTTAGAACTGTGACTCATGCAGCTGCAATGGCTGCTTTGGGTACACGTTCCAGACCTCCCCAGAAACCCTGGCTGACAGAGGAGGTGTTCAGGATGGTTGAGAAAAAGCGACAAGCCCACTGTCATCGGCTACAGGATCCCACGTCAGAGAATGAGGAGGCTTACCGCAGCTTTCGCTCGGAGGTTCGGAGAGCCGTGAGGCGCTGCAAGGATGGGTGGTGGTCGCGGGTTGCTGAGGAGATGGAGTCTGCCTCAGTGGCCCGTGATCACAAATCTCTATTTAACTCCATCATAAAAGTAATCTGGAGCGCCACACCTATTACCATAATTAGGGGAAAAAACAGTGATCCAATCTCCGACCCCCAGGAACAGGTTTGCAGATATGCTGAGCATTCCTGTGAGGTCCTGCGGGAGGGAAAATCCCTCAGCCAGGAAAACATCGTGGCACAAAGTGAGGATGACCCTGCTGAGGCTGCAGTACCTCAAATATTGGAAGAAGTCACCCCCTGTGAGTGGCTGGCTGAGGTGCCATCTGTTGAGGAAGTTCTGAAGGCGATCCGGAGTCTGAGACCAGGAAAGGCAGCGGGCAGAGATGATCTCCCAAGCGAAATGCTGAGGGAGGGTGGCGTTTGTGCACAGACTGCCCTATATGACATCATAACAACAGTCTGGACCACTGGACGGGTTCCGCAGGATTGAAAGGATGCCCTGGTGGTCCCCCTTTTTAAGAAGGGGGACCGCACGGACTGTAACAACTACAGGGGCATCTCACTCCTCAGTGTGCCGGGAAAGGTCCTAGCAAGGATTATTCAACATCGCCTTGCCAGGCACGCTGAGGAGAGGCTTGCGGAGTCCCAAAGCGGTTTCTTGAAAATGGCGGTCCTGCACAGATGCCATATTTTCTGTCCGTCTGCTACAGCAGAGGTATAGGGAATTCCTTCAAGACCTACATCTCTGCTTTATTGACCTGGTCAAGGCCTATGATACCATCAGTAGGCCTGGGCTCTGGGTTGTTCTTCGTGCTTTCGGAGTACCTGACCCTCTGCTCACGATCATTAAGGACCTTCATGATGGTGAGCGGGCCTGGGTAAAACGACGTGGCCGGGAGTCAGAGCCATTCCCTGTACACCTTGGGGTGCGACAGGGATGTCCTCTGGCTCCCACATTATTTAACATCTATTTTGACCACGTAGTTCGTGAAGCCTTCAATAGCTGTACCGGGGGAATCTCCATATGGTACAGATATAATGCGAGGCTGATCGATGCCCGGGTGCGGTCAAGGGATGGCACCCTATTGCTCAACCACGTTATGTATGCTGATGATTTGGTAATAGCTGCTTATTCAGAGGAGAAGTTGGAGACGCTGCTGCTGAGACTGGAGCGTGCCACTAAGAGGTGGGGCCTTACCATCAGCCCCACCAAAACTAAGCACCTGCCTGGGTATTTTGTACCATCGGACACTCCACCCCCACAACTCCCAATCGGTGATGGGGCAGTTGTGGAGAGAGTGGAGAGTTTCCCATACCTGGGAAGTGTGCTTATGACCGGCTCCAGTTTAACAGCAGAGGACTCACTCCGAATCAGTCGAGTGGCAATATCTTTTCATCGGTTGTGTACTGCTATGTGGAAGCTACCTTGTCTGTCTCTCTGCACTAAGCTTCAGGTCTTCTCGGCCACTGTCATTCCCTCCCTTCTCTATGCTTGCGAAACGTGGACCCCCCTAATGGAACATCTTCGCCGGTTAGAAACATTTAGGCTGGCCTGCCTATGATCCATCCTGGGTTTTAACCAGACTGGATTGTGTGAGGAGCTCACAAATCCTTGAAAGATCTGGGCAAGGTCCCATCGGTGAGCTCCTCCTGCGGGCAAGAATTCGTTAGCTGGGTCATGTAGCCCGCATGCCCAGCCACCGCATGCCGAAACAGCTTTTGTTCGGCCGGATTGAGGGGGCTAAACGGGCGCGGCACGGGCTAGTGAAGAGATGGAATGATGTGGTATAGGAGGACGTGGAGCTGAATGGACTTGCCGATGACTGGTACCAGCGGTGTCAAGATCGGCCTTTGTGGAGGCGGCTCGTGAAGGATGCTACTGGGCAGTTGGAGGCAGTCGCCCTCCAACAACAACGCAGGGCGGAGGAGCGACGCTCACAACAACGAGCGTGGCGCCGGGTGGCTAAAGCACAGCAGATTGGCAGAGTAGGGGGCACACGTGGTGCATCAGCCAGTTATCTCAGTCAGTTGACCCGTGGCACCTGGGTCTGCCCCGTGACCTCCTGCCAGCGGGCGTTCGACACTTCAAGTGGCCTCAGGGTGCACATAGCCTGGCACAAGCGTCGTGGTGACGTCACCGCCACTTAGTGGCGAATGGCGGTTGTTGTGTGTATGTGTGTGTGCGTGTGCGTGAGTGTGTATATGTGCGTGAGTGTGTGCGTGAGTGTGTGTGAGTGTGTGCGTGAGTGTGTGTGGGTATGAGTGTGTGTGTGAGTGTGTGCGTGAGGGTGTGTGAGTGTGTGTGAGTGTGTATGTGTGTGTGTGAGTGTGTGTGTGTGAGTGTGTGCGTGAGTGTGTGTGAGTGTGTGTGAGTGTGTGTGTGTGAGTGTGTGCGTGAGTGTGTGTGAGTATGTGTGAGTGTGTATGTGTGTGTGGGTGTGTAAGTGTGTGTGTGAGTGTGTGCGTGAGGGTGTGTGAGTGTGTGTGAGTGTGTATGTGTGTGTGGGTGTGTGAGTGTGTGTGTGAGTGTGTGTGTGCGTGTGCGTGAGTGTGTATGTGTGAGTGTGTGTGTGACTGTGTGTGTGCGTGTGTGTGTGCGTGTGCGTGAGTGTGTGTGAGTGTGTATGTGTGAGTGTGTGTGAGTGTGTATGTGGGTGTGTGAGTGTGTGTGTGAGTGTGTGTGTGCGTGTGCGTGAGTGTGTATGTGTGCGTGAGTGTTTGTATGTGTGCATGTGTGTGGGTGTATGTCAGTGTGTGTGGGGAGCGGTAATGTAGCGGTTAGCGCGCTGCACGATGAACCCAACCCGGCGACCTCAGTTCGATTCCCGCTCACGGCCAATAACAGTGGAGAATATTTGAACCAGTCCTGGGCCTCCCCTAGATCGACTCAGCCTCAGAATGAGTACGTGGTGCGGTGTCTAAACATCGCCACTAGGGAGACTAAGGCGGCCGGGCGTGGTGCTGGTCACCCACCCCCTCGTGTTACCGTGCCGGCCTTCATAGGTGCTCGCTAACTGCACTTGGCCCAACAGTCTGTTAAGACTACACGGGGGATCTTTGTCTTTGTGTTTCGTGGTGCAAGGGGCGCAGGTTCGACTCGTCCACTGTTTCTCTATCGGCGCGTGCGGATTCAACAATGGGCACCTTCCATAGGGGCCGTCCATAAATGACGTCACGCGATTTTCGGGCAATTTTTGACCCCCCCCTCCCCCCTTCGTCACGCGGCGTCACAAAAAGTCAGACCCCCACAACCCTCACATATGACGTCACAAAGCTCTGCCCCCCCCCCCCCTCCCAAAAAATAAAACATGTTTCAAATGGCTTTAAACTATTGTCATTGTAGTGCGTATTTAATGTGCCGCTGCACTCTGATGTTGTAGGAGAAACATTTATTTAAAAAGTCTATTTAATTAAGTAGAACGTGTTGTCTATATTTAGTTAAAGTTGCGCATAGTAAACACACCGTCATAAATGTCTGAACCTCCCCCCCCCCCAGGTGCGTGACGTCATTTATGGACGGCCCCTTAAACCTCTCCACCCTGTCGCCTCTATCCCGCCAGCGTTGGAAGAGTAGGCCAAATACCCTCGAGATGAACTCATAGAGCCCTGCCAGCAGCGGCCCGAGCAAGCAATTGCAGGGCTGCGCCTTGACCCTGTAAATATATGAACAGTGCCACGTGGGTTCCCAAGCGAGCATCGATATGGACATCAGCTGTAAAGTAATGCTGACGATAAGATTCCGAATCCAAGTTGGGGTCCACTCGGCCCATCATCATCATCGTCATTCCGGGGTTGGGTAAAATCACTACCATTTTGTGGAACAGGTCGATAGTGGCCGTTTTATGGAGAAAGTGCTTCCTGGTTAAAGGAATTTTGAATGTTAGGTCACGTGACAAATCCATGGCCAAATAATTGCCATTAACGTCTCCGTCGTCCGACAGGATTAACACGTTCAACATGAACGTTCGTGCGACGTTTCGCTCGGACTTCCGTGGGCTTTATTGGGGAAAGCGACCTCGGAAATCCGATTCACGTGACCTGACCCAAACCCCATAACACAGACCATAGGGGTGTCTGGTGAGACACGCGTGTTGGTGTCTAGGTAGTCACGCGTGTTGGTGTCTAGTGAGACACGCGTGTTGGTGTCTAGTGAGACACGCGTGTTGGTGTCTAGGTAGACACGCGTGTTGGTGTCTAGGTAGACACGTGTGTTGGTGTCTGGTGAGACACGCGTGTTGGTGTCTAGGTAGACATGCGTCTTGGTGTCTAGTGAGACACGTGTGTTAGTGTCTAGGTAGACACGTGTGTCAGTGTCTAGGTAGACACGTGTGTTAGTGTCTAGGTAGACACTAACACACGTGTCTAGGTAGACACGTGTGTTAGTGTCTAGGTAGACACGCGTCTTGGTGTCTAGTGAGACACGCGTGTTAGTGTCTAGGTAGACACGCGTGTTGGTGTCTAGGTAGACACGTGTTAGTGTCTAGGTAGACACGTGTGTTAGTGTCTAGTGAGACACGCGTGTTGGTCTCTAGGTAGACATGCGTCTTGGTGTCTAGTGAGACACGTGTGTTAGTGTCTAGGTAGACACGTGTGTTGGTGTCTAGGTAGACACGTGTGTTGGTGTCTAAGTAGACACGCGTGTTGGTGGCTAGGTAGACACGTGTGTTGGTGTCTAGTGAGACACGTGTGTTGGTGTCTAGGTAGACACGCGTGTTGGTGTCTAGTGAGACACGCGTGTTGGTGTCTAAGTAGACACGTGTGTTGGTGTCTAGTGAGACACGCGTGTTGGTGTCTAGGTAGACACGTGTGTTGGTGTCTAGGTAGACACGTGTGTTGGTGTCTAGTGAGACACGCGTCTTGGTGTCTAGAGAGACACGCGTGTTGGTGTCTAAGTAGACACGTGTGTTGGTGTCTAGGTAGACACGCGTGTTGGTGTCTAGGTAGACACGTGTGTTGGTGTCTAGGTAGACACGTGTGTTGGTGTCTAGGTAGACACGCGTGTTGGTGTCTAGGTAGACACGTGTGTTGGTGTCTAGGTAGACACGTGTGTTGGTGTCTAGGTAGACACGCGTGTTGGTGTCTAGTGAGACACGTGTGTTAGTGCCTAGGTAGACACGCGTGTTGGTGTCTAGGTAGACACGTGTGTTGGTGTCTAGTGAGACACGCGTGTTGGTGTCTAGTGAGACACGCGTGTTGGTGTCTAGTGAGACACGCGTGTTGGTGTCTAGGTAGACACGTGTGTTGGTGTCTAGTGAGACACGCGTTTTGGTGTCTATGTAGACACGTGTGTTGGTGTCTAGGTAGACACGTGTGTTGGTGTCTAGTGAGACACGCGTGTTGGTGTCTAGTGAGACACGCGTGTTGGAGGAATCTAGAACTTATACTACTGGGCTCCAGGCTGGAGCAGTCAGTGATGTCTCATGGGCATATGTGAAAAAGGGCTTCATAGCTCATCGGATTCCCTCAGCACAAATAAAAATTCTGATTCTGCCGCCCCGGTGTTCTGCTGAGCCTCACTTGGAGAGTCGCTGGCATTGTTATATTCACCGTTGACTCGTTTCCCGCGTGGCCCAGAGGTCAGAGACTAAACAAAACTACAAACTACCATTTTTTGTTGTACCAGTTAATGCCCACTGAGCTAAAATATATTTTAGAAGCAGCTGGGCTATCACAAATGAGATAGCTCGACTGAAGGTGCTCATCATCACGTGGACATTTTAAGTAGTCAAATATTCTTAGCGCGTGTTGATTCTAAATGTGGAGGGGAAAATCAGAGGGCCCAGAGAAAAATTCCACACGACCACGGGGAGAGAGGCATGCAACCTCCACATATCGAGGCGTCAAGGTCAGGATCAAACCCACGACCTCCTGCATACAAGGCGATGAAGTTAACATCTCGCCGCTGTGGTGCCCTGAGACGCTGAGACGGCACAGCTGAACGCATGGGTTCGAATCCGGGTTCCAGCCGCTGCCTCTAATTAATCTGGGATCACAAGTGCAGTAAGGTGACTTTCTCAGCTTCGTCACCAATGACTCTCAAAGATAATCAAAGACTCTCATACAGGCCCATAGACTCACATAGAGACCCATAGACTCACATAGAGACCCATAGACTCACATAGAGACCCATAGACTCACATAGAGACCCATAGACTCACATAGAGGACCTTAAACCCACATTGAGACCCATAGACTCACATAGATATCCATAGACTAACATAGAGACCCATAGACTCACATATAGGACCATAAACTCACATTGAGACCCATGGACTCACATGGAGACCCATAGACTCACATAGAGGCCCATAGACTCACGTAAAGACACATAGACTCAAATGGACACCCATGGACTTCCATAGAGACCCATTCTCACACAGAGACTCATAGATTCACAAAGAGGCCCGCATAGAGACCCAGTGATGTTGTCGACACGCCGCACTAGGTATCCCGTAGAAGTCGAGTGGGCCCACGGCAGGCTCAAGGCGGGTGCAGATATCACTCGCCACTGATGTTATCCGTAGCCGGCAATAGAAAACCAGGCCATGCGGTCCACCACTGCCGACTCACGCCGTGCCCGCGTTCAGCCTCGTCGCCCGCACCATACTGGAGGATGTAGGCGAACATCTATTCGGTGTTATCAGTGAGCACCTATTCAGCCCCATAGCTATACAGGGTGCTTCAGTTGAGTTTGCGGGCGGTGCGGAGGGAGGGCTGCGTGGGTGCGGCGGATTCGCGCGTCGAGCTGCGAACCCGGCGGCCCGAGTTGGATTCCTACCCACGGCCAACTCCGTTGACGATGATCTAAACCGATGCTGGGCATCCCCGAGGTCGGCTCAGCCTCACGCGAGTGCCTGGGGCGCTGTGTAAACATCGCCACTCGGAAGACAACGCCGACCGACTGGACATCTGGGAAAAATAGCTTTATAACTCATCAGATTCTTCAAGTACAGGGCGCTGTAAAATGTTTTAACACTTCTGAGAATTTGCAACAATACCACCAGAAATGTGCCTCCGGGCTCTAGGGATCAGCTGGAGAAGATTCCAGGCCACGTGTTGACAACGATGGCGAACAAGCGGAGACTCTTTGACTTTTTGAAACCATTAACATTACATTTGTTTTGATTTAAAGCTTTCGTGACTGCAGGGATTCATGTTCTTGGTTCTTCGGTAACGTCACGTAGAAGAGAAACAATAAAATATTTTTTTTTCAAAGATGTGATTCCGGACATACAGTACCCTGGCGTCTACAAACTAAGTTGCCTCTGTGGTAGTAGTTACATTGGAGAAACCAAACGACATGTCTCGGACCGCATTCGTGAACACAAAGCAGACCTAAAACACGGTAGGACCAACACCTCGGCCGTGGCAGATCACTGTTATATTTCAGTAGGCTCACATGACATTGACTTCTCCAATACAGAGGTTCTTTGCAAGCCATCTGGCTACCATGAGAGATTCGTTCATGAGGCTATCCACATATACAAACACAGAGACAATTTAAACCGAGAAGATGGATTCTGGCTTAGCAATCATTGGAAGGATTTGATCAACCATTTCGGGTCTTAATTGATTGTTCACGCTTACGGTGGCTTTCAGACCGCATTCATTATTTTCGTTTCCCCCCTCCCCTTTTCCGAACATAGATGAACTCGTCCATCTGAACAAACCGTCAAATCGCTCTCCGTGGTACTAACGTTAAAAAAACGCCACTTTTTTCAAATTTTCTTGCTGTGGTTTTCACACCTGATGATGATTGCTTGTGTTGCAGTCGAAACGTCGTAAGAATTTTATTGTTTTATATTGTTATTATTTTATTGTTTCCCTTCTACGTGGTGACTTTACTGAAAGAACCAATAATATGAATCCCTGCAGTCACGAAAGCTTTACATCAAAATTTGTTATCATGTTGCAGTGAATTATCCGTTCTTTTCCCATTAAAAACGATAGTCCCATTATAAGTGTAAAAAAACGTGTGAAGCACCCTGTATATACACAGTGCGGAGAAAAAATGTTTCAAAAAGATTCCCCGTGTAGCCTCCGCAGACGATTGAGGCAAGTGTTAGCGAGCACCTATGAAGGCCATAACAGCGCATGAAGGGATTGGGGGTGGCAAGTACCACACCCGGCCACCTTTGTCTCCCCATTACTGATGTGTATACCACCGCACCAGCTATTCGTCTAAGGCTGAGTCGACCTCGTGGAGGCCCAAGACCGACCCAGATATTCACCGCCACTCTGTCGTTGGCCCGCGAGCGGGAATCGAACCCCGCTCCGCCGGGTTCTTAGCGCGCATTGAGAGCACCGCGCCACCCGCTCCGCGTGACACGCGCGCGCGTGACACACGCGCGCGTGCACCCCGGGGCTGTGCGCGCGTTGCGAGGGGTAGGAGGAGGCTGCATATGAGATAGGGACACAGGGGGGGTGCCCTTGTAATGTGAGAGACCGCACCGAGATAGGAGGGCAGATTTGTGTCACTGCCTGTTCGCCTCCACTCTGCTGCTGCTACTGCAGCAGCCAATGTTCAGATATAGCATTGTATATATATATATCTGTGTGTGTGTATGTGTGTGTGGTTCTCGCGTCTGTGTGTGTGTATATCTGTGTGTGTGTATCTGTGTGTGTATATATCTGTGTGTGTATATATGTGTGTGTGTGTATCTGTGTGTGTATATCTGTGTGTGTGTGTATATCTGTGTGTGTGTGTGTGTGTATCTGTGTGTGTGTGTATCTGTGTGTGTGTGTATATATCTCCGTGTGTGTATCTGTGTGTGTGTGTGCATATATCTGTGTGTGTATATCTCTGTGTGTGTATATCTCTGTGTGTGTATCTCTGTGTGTGTGTGTATATATATATCTCTGTGTATATCTGTGTGTGTATATCTGTGTGTATATATATATATCTCTGTGTATATCTGTGTGTGTATATCTGTGTGTGTATATATATCTACGTGTGTATATCTGTGTGTGTGTATATATCTGTGTGTGTGTGTATCTCTGTGTGTGTGTATATATCTGAGTGTGTATATATCTGTGTTGGTGTGTGTATCTGTGTGTGTGTGTGTGTCTGTGTGTGTGTGTGTATATCTGTGTATGTGTGTGTATATCTGTGTGTGTGTGCGCGCGCGAGTGCTTATGTTTGTGTATGTGAATGTGTCAATGCCTCTATGCACCCTCCGTTACTGTTGCTGACCTCTAACCCAATGTTAGCCGATGATATCATTGTATATATACACACACACAGTGTATCTGTGTGTGTGTGTATATACACAGTGTATCTGTGTGTGTGCAATGTGGAGAGCGGCCGTGGAGTGGTTTACGCACTGCGCTACGAACCTGGTGACCCAATTTCGATTCCCGCTCATGGCCAACAACCCCGGTGACCATTACCTGAACTGGTCCTGGGGGTCCCTCCCTTAGGTCGACTCAGCCTAAAATGAGAACCTGGAGCGGGGGTGTTACAATCGCCACCGGGGAGACAAAGGCGGCCGTGCGTGGTGCTGGCCAACGCATGCCCCCCCTTGCGTGCTATGCCGGCCTTCGTTCGCCTACTGTGTGAAAATAGCTTCACAGCTCATCGGAATCCTGCAGCATGAAGATTCTGATCCGTAGGGCTCACACGCTGATCGGGCGCCACGTCGTTAAGCGGGGAGAGCCCCCGAAGTAATCACGGGGGCCGCTTGTTTCGCAAGCCCGCCTTACGCCGACGACAGCTGGAACACGGCGCCTCCTGCTCCTGCTGAGGCTGATGGTCACCGTGAACGCACGGCTGCATCGGCCGTTAGACTGCCGATGGATGGAAGCGCAAGATCGTGTGCGCACGCGTACGGAGCTTGAGAGAGAGGGCTCTTCACGTGTATTCATTTCCTTCCAGCGTTATTTCAAATCAGTCGCGCAGATTCTCACTTGTGCAGTCGAGGGAATTTCGCCCGCAACTTTTCTCTCTCTCTCTCTTCTCTCTCCTCTCTCTCTCTCTCTCCCAGAATTCCGTGTTGGCGACCCCGCGGCCCCGCGTCTTCGAGTGCCGCCATCTCACGGGAACGTCGCTTGCACGGAAGTTGAAAACCCAAAATGCAAACTTTGGGAGAAATGTTGCGGAGACTAGAGAACGCGAATAAGGCCCTCGCTGTCCTGGCAAGCTCGGTCACGGAAGTGACCCAGGCGTTTTGGGGTTGACTGACCCGGAGGTCTGGCAGATGCATCGCCACCTAATCGCACCACCGATTAGCACGGTTGGCTACGTACGGTGCGAAAGAAGTTCAACAGACGTACCGGCCGTGTCCCTGCGGACTCCACTGCCCCACTTCCCCGTGTTTTATCCGCCCGGCTATCCGCTCGTTGTTGTGGTCATCACTCATTCAGTCCCACCAATGTTGTTGTTGGAAGGCGACTGCCTCCGACTGCACAGTTGCAGCGTCCGCCACGAGCCTCTCTCCAAACGGAGGCCGACGATTTCACCCAACGAATTGACGCACACGCCCGCACACACGCACACGCACACACACACACTCACACACGCACACGCCCGCACACACGCACACGCACACACACTCACACACGCACACGCCCGCACACACGCACACTCACACACGCACACGTACACACACACACACACACGCCCACACACAAAGACCGAAAATCCCCTGTTTAACCTCATGGCTCACAGGGCAAGTGCTGTTAGCGAGCACTTTAACTAAGGCCAGCAAGCCACTTTAACTAAGGCCAGCAAGGCACTTTAACTAAGGCCAGCAAGGCACTTTCACTAAGGCCAGCAAGACACTTTAACTAAGGCCAGCAAGGCACTTTAACTAAGGCCAGCAAGGCACTTTAACTAAGGCCAGCAAGGCACTTTAACTAAGGCTAGCAAGGCACTTTAACTAAGGCCAGCAAGGCACTTTTACTAAGGCCAGCAAGGCACTTTAACTAAGGCCAGCAAGGCACTTTTACTAAGGCCAGGAAGGCACTTTTACCAAGGCCAGCAAGGCACTTTAACTAAGGCCAGCAAGGCACTTTAACTAAGGCCAGCAAGGCACTTTAACTAAGGCCAGCAAGGCACTTTAACTAAGGCTAGCAAGGCAGTTTAACTAAGGCCAGCAAGGCACTTTAACTAAGGCCAGCAAGGCACTTTAACTAAGGCCAGCAAGACACTTTAACTAAGGCCAGCAAGGCATTTTTACTAAGGCCAGCAAGGCATTTTTACTAAGGCCAGCAAGGCACTTTAACTAAGGCCAGCAAGGCACTTTTACTAAGGCCAGCAAGGCACTTTTACCAAGGCCAGCAAGGCACTTTAACTAAGGCCAGCAAGGCACTTTAACTAAGGCCAGCAAGGCACTTTAACTAAGGCCAGCAAGGCACTTTAACTAAGGCTAGCAAGGCACTTTAACTAAGGCCAGCAAAGGCACTTTAAATAAGGCCAGCAAGGCACTTTAACTAAGGCCAGCAAGGCACTTTAACTAAGGCCAGCAAGGCATTTTTACTAAGGCCAGCAAGGCATTTTTACTAAGGCCAGCAAGGCACTTTAACTAAGGCCAGCAAGGCACTTTTTACTAAGGCCAGCAAGGCACTTTAACTAAGGCCAGCAAGGCACTTTAACTAAGGCCAGCAAGGCACTTTAACTAAGGCCAGAAACGCACTTTAACTAAGGCCAGCAAGGCACTTTAACTAAGGCAGCAAGGCACTTTAACTAAGGCCAGCAAGGCACTTTAACTAAGGCCAGCAAGGCATTTTTACTAAGGCCAGCAAGGCATTTTTACTAAGGCCAGCAAGGCACTTTAACTAAGGCCAGCAAGGCACTTTTTACTAAGGCCAGCAAGGCACTTTAACTAAGGCCAGCAAGGCACTTTAACTAAGGCCAGCAAGGCACTTTAACTAAGGCCAGAAACGCACTTTAACTAAGGCCAGCAAGGCACTTTAACTAAGGCAGCAAGGCACTTTAACTAAGGCCAGCAAGGCATATTTACTAAGGCCAGCAAGGCACTTTAACTAGGGCCAGCAAGGCACTTTTACTAAGGCCAGCAAGGCACTTTAAGTAATGCCAGCAAGGCACTTTTA
Organism: Petromyzon marinus; assembly: GCF_048934315.1. Lineage (NCBI taxonomy): Eukaryota > Metazoa > Chordata > Hyperoartia > Petromyzontiformes > Petromyzontidae > Petromyzon > Petromyzon marinus. Next base: position 4,969,947 of record NC_133721.1, on the reverse strand, counting down.
CTAAGGCCAGCAATGCACTTTTACTAAGGCCAGCAAGGCACTTTTACTAAGGCCAGCAAGGCACTTTAACTAAGGCCAGCAAGGCACTTTAACTAAGGCCAGCAAGGCACATTAACTAAGGCCAGCAAGGCACTTTAACTAAGGCCAGCACGGCACTTTTACTAAGGCCAGCAAGGCACTTTAACTAAGGCCAGCAAGTCACTTTTACTAAGGCCAGCAAGGCACTTTAACTAAGGCCAGCAAGGCACTTTAACTAAGGCCAGCAAGGCACTTTAACTAAGGCAAGCAAGGCATTTTTCTAAGGCCAGCAAGGCACTTTAACTAAGGCCAGCAAGGCACTTTAACTAAGGCCAGCAAGGCACTTTAACTAAGGCCAGCAAGGCACTTTAACTAAGGCCAGCAAGGCACTTTAACTAAGGCCAGCAAGGCACTTTAACTAAGGCCAGAAACGCACTTTAACTAAGGCCAGCAAGGCACTTTAACTAAGGCAGCAAGGCACTTTAACTAAGGCCAGCAAGGCACTTTAACTAAGGCCAGCAAGGCATTTTTACTAAGGCCAGCAAGGCATTTTAACTAAGGCCAGCAAGGCATTTTTACTAAGGCCAGCAAGGCATTTTTACTAAGGCCAGCAAGGCACTTTAACTAAGGCCAGCAAGGCACTTTTACTAAGGCCAGCAAGGCACTTTTACCAAGGCCAGCAAGGCACTTTAACTAAGGCCAGCAAGGCACTTTAACTAAGGCCAGCAAGGCACTTTAACTAAGGCCAGCAAGGCACTTTAACTAAGGCTAGCAAGGCACTTTAACTAAGGCCAGCAAAGGCACTTTAAATAAGGCCAGCAAGGCACTTTAACTAAGGCCAGCAAGGCACTTTAACTAAGGCCAGCAAGGCATTTTTACTAAGGCCAGCAAGGCATTTTTACTAAGGCCAGCAAGGCACTTTAACTAAGGCCAGCAAGGCACTTTTTACTAAGGCCAGCAAGGCACTTTAACTAAGGCCAGCAAGGCACTTTAACTAAGGCCAGCAAGGCACTTTAACTAAGGCCAGAAACGCACTTTAACTAAGGCCAGCAAGGCACTTTAACTAAGGCAGCAAGGCACTTTAACTAAGGCCAGCAAGGCACTTTAACTAAGGCCAGCAAGGCATTTTTACTAAGGCCAGCAAGGCATTTTTACTAAGGCCAGCAAGGCACTTTAACTAAGGCCAGCAAGGCACTTTTTACTAAGGCCAGCAAGGCACTTTAACTAAGGCCAGCAAGGCACTTTAACTAAGGCCAGCAAGGCACTTTAACTAAGGCCAGAAACGCACTTTAACTAAGGCCAGCAAGGCACTTTAACTAAGGCAGCAAGGCACTTTAACTAAGGCCAGCAAGGCATATTTACTAAGGCCAGCAAGGCACTTTAACTAGGGCCAGCAAGGCACTTTTACTAAGGCCAGCAAGGCACTTTAAGTAATGCCAGCAAGGCACTTTTACTAAGGCCAGCAATGCACTTTTACTAAGGCCAGCAAGGCACTTTTACTAAGGCCAGCAAGGCACTTTAACTAAGGCCAGCAAGGCACTTTAACTAAGGCCAGCAAGGCACATTAACTAAGGCCAGCAAGGCACTTTAACTAAGGCCAGCACGGCACTTTTACTAAGGCCAGCAAGGCACTTTAACTAAGGCCAGCAAGTCACTTTTACTAAGGCCAGCAAGGCACTTTAACTAAGGCCAGCAAGGCACTTTAACTAAGGCCAGCAAGGCACTTTAACTAAGGCAAGCAAGGCATTTTTCTAAGGCCAGCAAGGCACTTTAACTAAGGCCAGCAAGGCACTTTAACTAAGGCCAGCAAGGCACTTTAACTAAGGCCAGCAAGGCACTTTAACTAAGGCCAGCAAGGCACTTTAACTAAGGCCAGCAAGGCACTTTAACTAAGGCCAGAAACGCACTTTAACTAAGGCCAGCAAGGCACTTTAACTAAGGCAGCAAGGCACTTTAACTAAGGCCAGCAAGGCACTTTAACTAAGGCCAGCAAGGCATTTTTACTAAGGCCAGCAAGGCATTTTTACTAAGGCCAGCAAGGCACTTTAACTAAGGCCAGCAAGGCACTTTTTACTAAGGCCAGCAAGGCACTTTAACTAAGGCCAGCAAGGCACTTTAACTAAGGCCAGCAAGGCACTTTAACTAAGGCCAGAAACGCACTTTAACTAAGGCCAGCAAGGCACTTTAACTAAGGCAGCAAGGCACTTTAACTAAGGCCAGCAAGGCATATTTACTAAGGCCAGCAAGGCACTTTAACTAGGGCCAGCAAGGCACTTTTACTAAGGCCAGCAAGGCACTTTAAGTAATGTCAGCAAGGCACTTTTACTAAGGCCAGCAATGCACTTTTACTAAGGCCAGCAAGGCACTTTTACTAAGGCCAGCAAGGCACTTTAACTAAGGCCAGCAAGGCACTTTAACTAAGGCCAGCAAGGCACATTAACTAAGGCCAGCAAGGCACTTTAACTAAGGCCAGCACGGCACTTTTACTAAGGCCAGCAAGGCACTTTAACTAAGGCCAGCAAGTCACTTTTACTAAGGCCAGCAAGGCACTTTAACTAAGGCCAGCAAGGCACTTTAACTAAGGCCAGCAAGGCACTTTAACTGAGGCAAGCAAGGCATTTTTCTAAGGCCAGCAAGGCACTTTAACTAAGGCCAGCAAGGCACTTTAACTAAGGCCAGCAAGGCACTTTAACTAAGGCCAGCAAGGCACTTTAACTAAAGCCAGCAAGGCACTTTAACTAAGGCCAGCAAGGCACTTTTACTAAGGCCAGCAAGGCACTTTAACTAAGGCCAGCAAGGCATTTTTACTAAGGCCAGCAAGGCACTTTAACTAAGGCCAGCAAGTCACTTTAACTAAGGCCAGCAAGGAACTTTTACTAAGGCCAGCAAGGCACTTTAACTAAGGCCAGCAAGGCACTTTAACTAAGGCGAGCAAGGCACTTTTACTAAGGCCAGCAAGGCACTTTAACTAAGGCCAGCAAGGCACTTTAACTAAAGCCAGCAAGGCACTTTTACTAAGGCCAGCAAGGCACTTTTACTAAGGCCAGCAAGGCACTTTTACTAAGGCCAGCAAGGCACTTTAACTAAGGCGAGCAAGGCACTTTGACTAAGGCCAGCAAGGCCTTTAACTAAGGCCAGCAAGGCACTTTAACTAAGGCCAGCAAGGCACTTTAACTAAGGCCAGCAAGGCACTTTGACTAAGGCCAGCAAGGCACTTTAACTAAGGCCAGCAAGGCACTTTAACTAAGGTGAGCAAGGCACTTTTACTAAGGCCAGCAAGGCACTTTAACTAAGGCCAGCAAGGCACTTTAACTAAGGCCAGCAAGACACTTTAACTAAGGCCAGCAAGGCACTTTAACTAAGGCCAGCAAGGCACTTTAACTAAGGCAAGCAAGGCACTTTTACTAAGGCCAGCAATACACTTTAACTAAGGCTAGCAAGGAACTTTTATTAAGGCCAGCAAGGCACTTTAACTAAGGCCAGCTAGGCACTTTTACTAAGGCCAGCAAGACACTTTAACTAAGGCCAGCAAGGCACTTTAACTAAGGCCAGCAAGGCACTTTAACTAAGGCCAGCAAGGCACTTTAACTAAGGCTAGCAAGGCACTTTAACTAAGGCCAGCAAGGCACTTTTACTAAGGCCAGCAAGGCACTTTAACTAAGGCCAGCAAGGCACTTTTACTAAGGCCAGGAAGGCACTTTTACCAAGGCCAGCAAGGCACTTTAACTAAGGCCAGCAAGGCACTTTAACTAAGGCCAGCAAGGCACTTTAACTAAGGCCAGCAAGGCACTTTAACTAAGGCTAGCAAGGCACTTTAACTAAGGCCAGCAAGGCACTTTAACTAAGGCCAGCAAGGCACTTTAACTAAGGCCAGCAAGGCACTTTAACTAAGGCCAGCAAGGCATTTTTACTAAAGCCAGCAAGGCATTTTTACTAAGGCCAGCAAGGCACTTTAACTAAGGCCAGCAAGGCACTTTTACTAAGGCCAGCAAGGCACTTTTACCAAGGCCAGCAAGGCACTTTAACTAAGGCCAGCAAGGCACTTTAACTAAGGCCAGCAAGGCACTTTAACTAAGGCCAGCAAGGCACTTTAACTAAGGCTAGCAAGGCACTTTAACCAAGGCCAGCAAGGCACTTTAACTAAGGCCAGCAAGGCACTTTTACTAAGGCCAGCAAGGCACTTTAACTAAGGCCAGCAAGGCATTTTTACTAAGGCCAGCAAGGCATTTTTACTAAGGCCAGCAAGGCACTTTAACTAAGGACAGCAAGGCACTTTTTACTAAGGCCAGCAAGGCACTTTAACTAAGGCCAGCAAGGCACTTTAACTAAGGCCAGCAAGGCACTTTAACTAAGGCCAGCATGGCATTTTAACTAAGGCCAGAAACGCACTTTAACTAAGGCCAGCAAGGCATTTTTACTAATGCCAGCAAGGAATTTTTACTAAGGCCAGCAAGGCACTTTAACTAAGGCCAGCAAGGCACTTTTTACTAAGGCCAGCAAGGCACTTTAACTAAGGCCAGCAAGGCACTTTAACTAAGGCCAGCAAGGCACTTTAACTAAGGCCAGCAAGGAACTTTAACTAAGGCAAGAAACGCACTTTAACTAAGGCCAGCAAGGAACTTTAACTAAGGCAGCAAGGCACTTTAACTAAGGCCAGCAAGGCATATTTACTAAGGCCAGCAAGGCACTTTAACTAGGGCCAGCAAGGCACTTTTACTAAGGCCAGCAAGGCACTTTAACTAATGCCAGCAAGGCACTTTTACTAAGGCCAGCAATGCACTTTTACTAAGGCCAGCAAGGCACTTTTACTAAGGCCAGCAAGGCACTTTAACTAAGGCCAGCAAAGCACTTTAACTAAGGCCAGCAAGGCACATTAACTAAGGCCAGCAAGGCACTTTAACTAAGGCCAGCACGGCACTTTTACTAAGGCCAGCAAGGCACTTTAATTAAGGCCAGCAAGTCACTTTTACTAAGGCCAGCAAGGCACTTTAACTAAGGCCAGCAAGGCACTTTAACTAAGGCCAGCAAGGCACTTTAACTAAGGCAAGCAAGGCATTTTTCTAAGGCCAGCAAGGCACTTTAACTAAGGCCAGCAAGGCACTTTAACTAAGGCCAGCAAGGCACTTTAACTAAGGCCAGCAAGGCACTTTAACTAAAGCCAGCAAGGCACTTTAACTAAGGCCAGCAAGGCACTTTTACTAAGGCCAGCAAGGCACTTTAACTAAGGCCAGCAAGGCATTTTTACTAAGGCCAGCAAGGCACTTTAACTAAGGCCAGCAAGTCACTTTAGCTAAGGCCAGCAAGGAACTTTTACTAAGGCCAGCAAGGCACTTTAACTAAGGCCAGCAAGGCACTTTAACTAAGGCGAGCAAGGCACTTTTACTAAGGCCAGCAAGGCACTTTAACTAAGGCCAGCAAGGCACTTTAACTAAAGCCAGCAAGGCACTTTTACTAAGGCCAGCAAGGCACTTTTACTAAGGCCAGCAAGGCACTTTTACTAAGGCCAGCAAGGCACTTTAACTAAGGCGAGCAAGGCACTTTGACTAAGGCCAGCAAGGCACTTTAACTAAGGCCAGCAAGGCACTTTAACTAAGGCCAGCAAGGCACTTTAACTAAGGCCAGCAAGGCACTTTGACTAAGGCCAGCAAGGCACTTTAACTAAGGCCAGCAAGGCACTTTAACTAAGGTGAGCAAGGCACTTTTACTAAGGCCAGCAAGGCACTTTAACTAAGGCCAGAAAGGCACTTTAACTAAGGCCAGCAAGACACTTTAACTAAGACCAGCAAGGCACTTTAACTAAGGCCAGCAAGGCACTTTAACTAAGGCAAGCAAGGCACTTTTACTAAGGCCAGCAATACACTTTAACTAAGGCTAGCAAGGAACTTTTATTAAGGCCAGCAAGGCACTTTAACTAAGGCCAGCTAGGCACTTTTACTAAGGCCAGCAAGACACTTTAACTAAGGCCAGCAAGGCACTTTAACTAAGGCCAGCAAGGCACTTTAACTAAGGCCAGAAAGGCACTTTAACTAAGGCTAGCAAGGCACTTTAACTAAGGCCAGCAAGGCACTTTTACTAAGGCCAGCAAGGCACTTTAACTAAGGCCAGCAAGGCACTTTTACTAAGGCCAGGAAGGCACTTTTACCAAGGCCAGCAAGGCACTTTAACTAAGGCCAGCAAGGCACTTTAACTAAGGCCAGCAAGGCACTTTAACTAAGGCCAGCAAGGCACTTTAACTAAGGCTAGCAAGGCACTTTAACTAAGGCCAGCAAGGCACTTTAACTAAGGCCAGCAAGGCACTTTAACTAAGGCCAGCAAGGCACTTTAACTAAGGCCAGCAAGGCATTTTTACTAAGGCCAGCAAGGCATTTTTACTAAGGCCAGCAAGGCACTTTAACTAAGGCCAGCAAGGCACTTTTACTAAGGCCAGCAAGGCACTTTTACCAAGGCCAGCAAGGCACTTTAACTAAGGCCAGCAAGGCACTTTAACTAAGGCCAGCAAGGCACTTTAACTAAGGCCAGCAAGGCACTTTAACTAAGGCTAGCAAGGCACTTTAACTAAGGCCAGCAAGGCACTTTAACTAAGGCCAGCAAGGCACTTTAACTAAGGCCAGCAAGGCACTTTAACTAAGGCCAGCAAGGCATTTTTACTAAGGCCAGCAAGGCATTTTTACTAAGGCCAGCAAGGCACTTTAACTAAGGCCAGCAAGGCACTTTTTACTAAGGCCAGCAAGGCACTTTAACTAAGGCCAGCAAGGCACTTTAACTAAGGCCAGCAAGGCACTTTAACTAAGGCCAGCAAGGCACTTTAACTAAGGCCAGAAACGCACTTTAACTAAGGCCAGCAAGGCACTTTAACTAAGGCAGCAAGGCACTTTAACTAAGGCCAGCAAGGCATATTTACTAAGGCCAGCAAGGCACTTTAACTAGGGCCAGCAAGGCACTTTTACTAAGGCCAGCAAGGCACTTTAACTAATGCCAGCAAGGCACTTTTACTAAGGCCAGCAATGCACTTTTACTAAGGCCAGCAAGGCACTTTTACTAAGGCCAGCAAGGCACTTTAACTAAGGCCAGCAAGGCACTTTAACTAAGGCCAGCAAGGCACATTAACTAAGGCCAGCAAGGCACTTTAACTAAGGCCAGCACGGCACTTTTACTAAGGCCAGCAAGGCACTTTAACTAAGGCCAGCAAGTCACTTTTACTAAGGCCAGCAAGGCACTTTAACTAAGGCCAGCAAGGCACTTTAACTAAGGCCAGCAAGGCACTTTAACTAAGGCAAGCAAGGCATTTTTCTAAGGCCAGCAAGGCACTTTAACTAAGTCCAGCAAGGCACTTTAACTAAGGCCAGCAAGGCACTTTAACTAAGGCCAGCAAGGCACTTTAACTAAAGCCAGCAAGGCACTTTAACTAAGGCCAGCAAGGCACTTTTACTAAGGCCAGCAAGGCACTTTAACTAGGGCCAGCAAGGCATTTTTTACTAAGGCCAGCAAGGCACTTTAACTAAGGTCAGCAAGTCACTTTAACTAAGGCCAGCAAGGAACTTTTACTAAGGCCAGCAAGGCACTTTAACTAAGGCCAGCAAGGCACTTTAACTAGGGCGAGCAAGGCACTTTTACTAAGGCCAGCAAGGCACTTTAACTAAGGCCAGCAAGGCACTTTAACTAAAGCCAGCAAGGCACTTTTACTAAGGCCAGCAAGGCACTTTTACTAACGCCAGCAAGGCACTTTTACTAAGGCCAGCAAGGCACTTTAACTAAGGCCAGCAAGGCACTTTAACTAAGGCCAGCAAGGCACTTTTACTAAGGCCAGCAAGGCACTTTTACTAAGGCCAGCAAGGCACTTTTACTAAGGCCAGCAAGGCACTTTTACTAAGGCCAGCAAGGCACTTTTACTAAGGCCAGCAAGGCACTTTAACTAAGGCCAGCAAGGCACTTTAACTAAGGCCAGCAAGGCACTTTAACTAAGGCCAGCAAGGCACTTTAACTAAGGCTAGCAAGGCACTTTAACCAAGGCCAGCAAGGCACTTTAACTAAGGCCAGCAAGGCACTTTTACTAAGGCCAGCAAGGCACTTTAACTAAGGCCAGCAAGGCATTTTTACTAAGGCCAGCAAGGCATTTTTACTAAGGCCAGCAAGGCACTTTAACTAAGGACAGCAAGGCACTTTTTACTAAGGCCAGCAAGGCACTTTAACTAAGGCCAGCAAGGCACTTTAACTAAGGCCAGCAAGGCACTTTAACTAAGGCCAGCATGGCATTTTAACTAAGGCCAGAAACGCACTTTAACTAAGGCCAGCAAGGCATTTTTACTAATGCCAGCAAGGAATTTTTACTAAGGCCAGCAAGGCACTTTAACTAAGGCCAGCAAGGCACTTTTTACTAAGGCCAGCAAGGCACTTTAACTAAGGCCAGCAAGGCACTTTAACTAAGGCCAGCAAGGCACTTTAACTAAGGCCAGCAAGGAACTTTAACTAAGGCCAGAAACGCACTTTAACTAAGGCCAGCAAGGCACTTTAACTAAGGCAGCAAGGCACTTTAACTAAGGCCAGCAAGGCATATTTACTAAGGCCAGCAAGGCACTTTAACTAGGGCCAGCAAGGCACTTTTACTAAGGCCAGCAAGGCACTTTAACTAATGCCAGCAAGGCACTTTTACTAAGGCCAGCAATGCACTTTTACTAAGGCCAGCAAGGCACTTTTACTAAGGCCAGCAAGGCACTTTAACTAAGGCCAGCAAAGCACTTTAACTAAGGCCAGCAAGGCACATTAACTAAGGCCAGCAAGGCACTTTAACTAAGGCCAGCACGGCACTTTTACTAAGGCCAGCAAGGCACTTTAATTAAGGCCAGTAAGTCACTTTTACTAAGGCCAGCAAGGCACTTTAACTAAGGCCAGCAAGGCACTTTAACTAAGGCCAGCAAGGCACTTTAACTAAGGCAAGCAAGGCATTTTTCTAAGGCCAGCAAGGCACTTTAACTAAGGCCAGCAAGGCACTTTAACTAAGGCCAGCAAGGCACTTTAACTAAGGCCAGCAAGGCACTTTAACTAAAGCCAGCAAGGCACTTTAACTAAGGCCAGCAAGGCACTTTTACTAAGGCCAGCAAGGCACTTTAACTAAGGCCAGCAAGGCATTTTTACTAAGGCCAGCAAGGCACTTTAACTAAGGCCAGCAAGTCACTTTAGCTAAGGCCAGCAAGGAACTTTTACTAAGGCCAGCAAGGCACTTTAACTAAGGCCAGCAAGGCACTTTAACTAAGGCGAGCAAGGCACTTTTACTAAGGCCAGCAAGGCACTTTAACTAAGGCCAGCAAGGCACTTTAACTAAAGCCAGCAAGGCACTTTTACTAAGGCCAGCAAGGCACTTTTACTAAGGCCAGCAAGGCACTTTTACTAAGGCCAGCAAGGCACTTTAACTAAGGCGAGCAAGGCACTTTGACTAAGGCCAGCAAGGCACTTTAACTAAGGCCAGCAAGGCACTTTAACTAAGGCCAGCAAGGCACTTTAACTAAGGCCAGCAAGGCACTTTGACTAAGGCCAGCAAGGCACTTTAACTAAGGCCAGCAAGGCACTTTAACTAAGGTGAGCAAGGCACTTTTACTAAGGCCAGCAAGGCACTTTAACTAAGGCCAGAAAGGCACTTTAACTAAGGCCAGCAAGACACTTTAACTAAGACCAGCAAGGCACTTTAACTAAGGCCAGCAAGGCACTTTAACTAAGGCAAGCAAGGCACTTTTACTAAGGCCAGCAATACACTTTAACTAAGGCTAGCAAGGAACTTTTATTAAGGCCAGCAAGGCACTTTGACTAAGGCCAGCAAGGCACTTTAACTAAGGCCAGCAAGGCACTTTAACTAAGGCCAGCAAGGCACTTTAACTAAGGCAAGCAAGGCACTTTTACTAAGGCCAGCAAGGCACTTTAACTAAGGCCAGCAAGGCACTTTAACTAAGGCCAGCAAGGCACTTTTACTAAAGCCAGCAAGGCACTTTTACTAAGGCCAGCAAGGCACTTTTACTAAGGCCAGCAAGGCACTTTTACTAAGGCCAGCAAGGCACTTTTACTAAGGCCAGCAAGGCACTTTAACTAAGGCCAGCAAGGCACTTTAACTAAGGCCAGCAAGGCACTTTAACTAAGGCCAGCAAGGCACTTTAACTAAGGCTAGCAAGGCACTTTAACCAAGGCCAGCAAGGCACTTTAACTAAGGCCAGCAAGGCACTTTTACTAAGGCCAGCAAGGCACTTTAACTAAGGCCAGCAAGGCATTTTTACTAAGGCCAGCAAGGCATTTTTACTAAGGCCAGCAAGGCACTTTAACTAAGGACAGCAAGGCACTTTTTACTAAGGCCAGCAAGGCACTTTAACTAAGGCCAGCAAGGCACTTTAACTAAGGCCAGCAAGGCACTTTAACTAAGGCCAGCATGGCATTTTAACTAAGGCCAGAAACGCACTTTAACTAAGGCCAGCAAGGCATTTTTACTAATGCCAGCAAGGAATTTTTACTAAGGCCAGCAAGGCACTTTAACTAAGGCCAGCAAGGCACTTTTTACTAAGGCCAGCAAGGCACTTTAACTAAGGCCAGCAAGGCACTTTAACTAAGGCCAGCAAGGCACTTTAACTAAGGCCAGCAAGGAACTTTAACTAAGGCCAGAAACGCACTTTAACTAAGGCCGCAAGGCACTTTAACTAAGGCAGCAAGGCACTTTAACTAAGGCCAGCAAGGCATATTTACTAAGGCCAGCAAGGCACTTTAACTAGGGCCAGCAAGGCACTTTTACTAAGGCCAGCAAGGCACTTTAACTAATGCCAGCAAGGCACTTTTACTAAGGCCAGCAATGCACTTTTACTAAGGCCAGCAAGGCACTTTTACTAAGGCCAGCAAGGCACTTTAACTAAGGCCAGCAAAGCACTTTAACTAAGGCCAGCAAGGCACATTAACTAAGGCCAGCAAGGCACTTTAACTAAGGCCAGCACGGCACTTTTACTAAGGCCAGCAAGGCACTTTAATTAAGGCCAGCAAGTCACTTTTACTAAGGCCAGCAAGGCACTTTAACTAAGGCCAGCAAGGCACTTTAACTAAGGCCAGCAAGGCACTTTAACTAAGGCAAGCAAGGCATTTTTCTAAGGCCAGCAAGGCACTTTAACTAAGGCCAGCAAGGCACTTTAACTAAGGCCAGCAAGGCACTTTAACTAAGGCCAGCAAGGCACTTTAACTAAAGCCAGCAAGGCACTTTAACTAAGGCCAGCAAGGCACTTTTACTAAGGCCAGCAAGGCACTTTAACTAAGGCCAGCAAGGCATTTTTACTAAGGCCAGCAAGGCACTTTAACTAAGGCCAGCAAGTCACTTTAGCTAAGGCCAGCAAGGAACTTTTACTAAGGCCAGCAAGGCACTTTAACTAAGGCCAGCAAGGCACTTTAACTAAGGCGAGCAAGGCACTTTTACTAAGGCCAGCAAGGCACTTTAACTAAGGCCAGCAAGGCACTTTAACTAAAGCCAGCAAGGCACTTTTACTAAGGCCAGCAAGGCACTTTTACTAAGGCCAGCAAGGCACTTTTACTAAGGCCAGCAAGGCACTTTAACTAAGGCGAGCAAGGCACTTTGACTAAGGCCAGCAAGGCACTTTAACTAAGGCCAGCAAGGCACTTTAACTAAGGCCAGCAAGGCACTTTAACTAAGGCCAGCAAGGCACTTTGACTAAGGCCAGCAAGGCACTTTAACTAAGGCCAGCAAGGCACTTTAACTAAGGTGAGCAAGGCACTTTTACTAAGGCCAGCAAGGCACTTTAACTAAGGCCAGAAAGGCACTTTAACTAAGGCCAGCAAGACACTTTAACTAAGACCAGCAAGGCACTTTAACTAAGGCCAGCAAGGCACTTTAACTAAGGCAAGCAAGGCACTTTTACTAAGGCCAGCAATACACTTTAACTAAGGCTAGCAAGGAACTTTTATTAAGGCCAGCAAGGCACTTTAACTAAGGCCAGCTAGGCACTTTTACTAAGGCCAGCAAGACACTTTAACTAAGGCCAGCAAGGCACTTTAACTAAGGCCAGCAAGGCACTTTAACTAAGGCCAGAAAGGCACTTTAACTAAGGCTAGCAAGGCACTTTAACTAAGGCCAGCAAGGCACTTTTACTAAGGCCAGCAAGGCACTTTAACTAAGGCCAGCAAGGCACTTTTACTAAGGCCAGGAAGGCACTTTTACCAAGGCCAGCAAGGCACTTTAACTAAGGCCAGCAAGGCACTTTAACTAAGGCCAGCAAGGCACTTTAACTAAGGCCAGCAAGGCACTTTAACTAAGGCTAGCAAGGCACTTTAACTAAGGCCAGCAAGGCACTTTAACTAAGGCCAGCAAGGCACTTTAACTAAGGCCAGCAAGGCACTTTAACTAAGGCCAGCAAGGCATTTTTACTAAGGCCAGCAAGGCATTTTTACTAAGGCCAGCAAGGCACTTTAACTAAGGCCAGCAAGGCACTTTTACTAAGGCCAGCAAGGCACTTTTACCAAGGCCAGCAAGGCACTTTAACTAAGGCCAGCAAGGCACTTTAACTAAGGCCAGCAAGGCACTTTAACTAAGGCCAGCAAGGCACTTTAACTAAGGCTAGCAAGGCACTTTAACTAAGGCCAGCAAGGCACTTTAACTAAGGCCAGCAAGGCACTTTAACTAAGGCCAGCAAGGCACTTTAACTAAGGCCAGCAAGGCATTTTTACTAAGGCCAGCAAGGCATTTTTACTAAGGCCAGCAAGGCACTTTAACTAAGGCCAGCAAGGCACTTTTTACTAAGGCCAGCAAGGCACTTTAACTAAGGCCAGCAAGGCACTTTAACTAAGGCCAGCAAGGCACTTTAACTAAGGCCAGCAAGGCACTTTAACTAAGGCCAGAAACGCACTTTAACTAAGGCCAGCAAGGCACTTTAACTAAGGCAGCAAGGCACTTTAACTAAGGCCAGCAAGGCATATTTACTAAGGCCAGCAAGGCACTTTAACTAGGGCCAGCAAGGCACTTTTACTAAGGCCAGCAAGGCACTTTAACTAATGCCAGCAAGGCACTTTTACTAAGGCCAGCAATGCACTTTTACTAAGGCCAGCAAGGCACTTTTACTAAGGCCAGCAAGGCACTTTAACTAAGGCCAGCAAGGCACTTTAACTAAGGCCAGCAAGGCACATTAACTAAGGCCAGCAAGGCACTTTAACTAAGGCCAGCACGGCACTTTTACTAAGGCCAGCAAGGCACTTTAACTAAGGCCAGCAAGTCACTTTTACTAAGGCCAGCAAGGCACTTTAACTAAGGCCAGCAAGGCACTTTAACTAAGGCCAGCAAGGCACTTTAACTAAGGCAAGCAAGGCATTTTTCTAAGGCCAGCAAGGCACTTTAACTAAGTCCAGCAAGGCACTTTAACTAAGGCCAGCAAGGCACTTTAACTAAGGCCAGCAAGGCACTTTAACTAAAGCCAGCAAGGCACTTTAACTAAGGCCAGCAAGGCACTTTTACTAAGGCCAGCAAGGCACTTTAACTAGGGCCAGCAAGGCATTTTTTACTAAGGCCAGCAAGGCACTTTAACTAAGGTCAGCAAGTCACTTTAACTAAGGCCAGCAAGGAACTTTTACTGAGGCCAGCAAGGCACTTTAACTAAGGCCAGCAAGGCACTTTAACTAAGGCGAGCAAGGCACTTTTACTAAGGCCAGCAAGGCACTTTAACTAAGGCCAGCAAGGCACTTTAACTAAAGCCAGCAAGGCACTTTTACTAAGGCCAGCAAGGCACTTTTACTAACGCCAGCAAGGCACTTTTACTAAGGCCAGCAAGGCACTTTAACTAAGGCGAGCAAGGCACTTTAACTAAGGCTAGCAAGGCGCTTTTACTAAGGCCAGCAAGGCACTTTAACTAAGGCCAGCAAGGCACTTTCACTAAGGCCAGCAAGGCACTTTAACTAAGGCCAGCAAGGCACTTTAACTAAGTCCAGCAAGGCACTTTAACTAAGGCCAGCAAGGCACTTTAACTAAGGCCAGCAAAGAACTTTAACTAAGACCAGCAAGGCACTTTAACTAAGGCCAGCAAGGCACTTTAACTAAGGCCAGCAAGGCACTTTAACTAAGGCCAGTAAGGCACTTTTACTAAGGCCAGCAAGGCACTTTAACTAAGGCCAGCAAGGCACTTTAACTAAGGCCAGCAAAGAACTTTAACTAAGACCAGCAAGGCACTTTAACTAAGGCCAGCAAGGCACTTTAACTAAGGTAAGCAAGGCACTTTAACTAAGGCAAGCAAGACACTTTAACTAAGGCCAGCAAGGCACTTTAAGTAAGGCCAGCAAGGCACTTTAGCTAAGGCCAGCAAGGCACTTTAACTAAGGCCAGCAAGGCACTTTAACTAAGGCCAGCAAAGGACCGTGGCAGGCGTGGTGAGGTGGCCAGCGCCACACCGGGCCACCTTTGTCTCCAAATGCCGACGTTGACATACCGCGCCAGGCACGTTGCTCTTTTTTAGGCTGAGTCGACCTAAGGGAGGCCCAGGGCCGTGTAAGGTAATCGTCACCAGTGTCGGTGGCCGGGAGCGGGAATCGAACTCATGTCCGCCACCGCTCCCCGCCCACACACACGCACACAAACACACGCACACACACGCACACACACACACACACGTGCACAAAGATAAAACAAAGATCCCCCGTATAGCCTTAACAGACTGTAGGGGCAAGTGCTGTTAGCGAGCACCTATGAAGGCCGGAACGGTACACGACGGGGTGGGTGGCCAGCACCACGCCCGACTGCCTTTGTCTCCCTAGTGGCGATATGTATACACCGCACCAGGTACTCATTTGAGGCTGAGTCGACCTAGGGGAGGCCCGGGACCGGTTCAGATAATCGTCACTGGTGTTGGCCGTGAGGGGGAATCGAACCCGGGTCGCCAGCTTCATAGCGCAGCGCGCTAACCGCTACACTACCGCACACGCACACGCCCACACACACGCACACACACGCACACACGCACGCGCACCCAACACGTGCACACACACACACGCACACCCGCACACTCACACGCACACACACACACGCACACTCACACGCACACACGCACGCGCACACTCATACGCACACTCACATGCACACTCACACGCGCACACACGCACGCACACACGCACATAAACACGTGCACACGCACGCGCACACACACACACGCACACACACACGCACACACGCACACACGCACACACGCACGCACACACACACACGTACACACACGCACACACGCACACACGCACACACGCACGCACACACGCACACACGCACACACACACGCACACACGCAAGCGCACACACGCGCGCACACACACGTACACACACACACGCACACACGCACACACTCACACGCACACACGCACGCGCACACACACGCGTGCACACACACACGCACACACACACTCACGCACACACGCACGCGCACACACACACGTGCACACACACGTGCACACACACGCACACACACACTCACACGCACACACGCACGCGCACACACAAACGTGCACACACACACACGCACACACACACGCACACTCACACGCAAACGCACACTCACACGCGCACACACGCACACACATACGCACACACACGCGCACACACGCACACACACACGCACACACACACGCACACTCACACGCACACTCACACGCACACACACACACGCACACACGCGCACACACACACACTCACACGCACACTCACACACAACACACGCGCACACACGCGCACACGCACACACACACGCGCACACACGCACACACACACAACGCACACCAACAAAAACATCCATTCTCTCAATGGACACGAGGTGGGATGAGTAGGGAGGGGGGGGGGCCTCTCCCCACCTCCGCGTGGTAATTCCTCGTCCGTGTTTCCATGCGGGCAAGTTCCTCCAACAAGTCGCTGTTGGTATCAAATCCCACCCATCCATCCCCTTGTGTTTAGACGGCAATTTCCACGGCAGTGTCGTGCTGAGAGAGTGGGGGGCGCCTCTGTGGCAGGGCGAGGGGCGGGTGAGGGGGGTAGTGGGGGGGGGCGATGGTGTGTAGTTCTGCCGACTCGCTAAAGTAAAATAAATTTCACTTCTCTCGCTGTTGATCAAAGCAGCCATAACGCAGCTCTTTCTCCGTGAATTTTTGTTTTGTGTGTGCAGGATTTTTGTTTGTTACATTGAGCTGGAGTAGTTCAGCGATTTTTCGTTTTGACTCCTCTTCCAATAACCCTTTCTGTCGAATGGCTTTGATTTACCCCAAAAAAAAATGAAATAACTTTCGTTTCGTTCCTCGCTTCCCTATCATATATCACGTGCGGCCATTCGTCGACTTGACCGCAGTAACGCATCCCTGAAATGATCAGTAAGCATTGACAAACGAATTGAAGCTACCCGATCACTTTCAACAAACACCTCCACCCTGTAAGCACTTCCATTGCAGGATCGGGTTAGCAGCTCGAAGGGTTCCCAAGAGAACGTGGCGGGAAATGTTTTGCGGGTGTTTCAGTTTCATGTATTAGGCTATAACCCTGTGAGCCGTGCGGCTCTTGGCTCGGTTGCAACCGCAACAAAACAAAAACATGAACAAGAAAACATCTTAAAGTGACTGCACGCAACCGAAAAATCCAGGGAAACACAGCGAAGTCTTCCAGAAAAAAGAAAAAAAAACACCGCATTTCAACGCTGTGTGCAAATATCCCAGTGGGATGCAAGTCAAACAATAACAAGCATAAGACAATGCGGATGAAAGTTATCAGGCTAACTCTGTGCTACAACAGAGAGGAGGAGATTGGGATGGGTGGGACACCCCGCGTGCCGCTTCGAGGTTGGGAGGAGGAGGGGGCAGAGGAGGTTGGATCGAACGCGTGGTGGTGCAGGGTGGAACGGGGGGCCAGGTCACCAAGACGGGTAGCCGAGTGTCACCCAGAGGCCGAGAGTCAGGTGGTGGTGGTGGTGGTGAGGTCGCGTCCCGACTCAGTAAAGCCGTGAGGTCTGGCAGCGGGAAGGGAATAATGGCCAGGAGGATGTAGTGGCAATGTGGCAACACTCGCCCCGATGACCTCTTGACCTTGACCCTCAATCCCCTCCAGTAACCGGTCATCGGCAACCGGCTACTCCGTGTGAGCAATGCGACAGGGTGAGTCGCCCACGAGCGGGGTGATCATTAGATGGTGGACCACTCATGAGTCCACAGAGGGGTTGACTCGTTAGATGGTGGACCACTCGTAGTCGCTCTGTGGGCACAAAGGAGGCACGAGGTTGGGCAGGGAGCAAGGCAGCTGCAGGCGCTGCTCCGTGTCCGCGGGGAGCAGGCGACGACGGGACGAGGAATCATCTTCCCGCCGCTGTCGTCTTGTTATGCTGAGCGGAGTCAAATTGAGATTTCTGATGCGTGTGCGTGTGGCTCTGCGCGCGTGTCCGTGGCTCTGCGCGCGCGTCCGTGGCTCTGCGCGCGCGTCCGTGGCTCTGCGTGCGTGTCCGTCAGCGTTCACAGGCGCCGATGGCGGAGCGGCGGCAGAGCGGTTAGCGCCACGCCGCGTCACGAACCCCGCGGCCCCGAGTTCAATTCCCGCTCACGCCCAACGCCGAGCGACGTGTATCTCAACAATTCGTGGGCCTCCCCTAGGTCGACTCAGCCTCAAATGGGCACCTGGTGCAGCGTGTAAAGTCATCGATACTGGGGAGACAAAGGTGGCCGGGCGTGGTGTTGGCCACCCGCCCCGTAGTGCGTTGTTGTGGCTTTCAGAGGTGCTCACGAAGAGGAATTGCCCCACAATGCCCTTCTGAGGTGCTCACGAACAGCACTGGACCCACAATGCCCTTCTGAGGTGCTCACGAACAGCACTGGACCCACAATGCCCTTCTGAGGTGCTCACGAACATCACTGGACCCACAATGCCCTTCAGACGATGCGGGGCATCTTCCCCCACACCCCGCCAGCGTCGGGAGGGAGCGGTGGCGCAGCGGTTGGCAGCGTACGACGAACCGTCCCGCGCCCGAGTTAGACATCGGCCACGGCTCCGACATCCGCGCAGAGCGACATCAGAACCCCGTCGGACATCCAAGCGAGCGCCTCGGGTGCCGCGCGGTGCCCCCCCCCCCTCCCCCCCGCGATCCTCACTGCTCCCCACGCGGCTTGGACACCGCCTCCCCCCGCGACGACTCCGCTCGAGGGGCGGGGCACGCGGCCAGGGCGTCGATCCCGCGGCGGCGGGGACCCTGCAGGGCGACAGCTCCGAGGGCGCCGCTGGAACCCCACCCCGGGGCTCGGGCCCTGCGCCAAACTTCAGCACGCTGGACAGCCCCCCACCACAGCCCCCCACCACAGCCCCCCACCACAGCCCCCCGCCACAGCCCCCCCTCACCCACAACAGTCTCGTCAGTCTCGTCTGTCAAACAGAACGCCAGCCACCCCTACCCCCCCGTGCCGCCCTCAACAACTATAACAACAATAACAACAATAACAACAATAACAATAACAACAACAATAACAACAATAACAACAACAATAACAATAATAACAATAACAACAATAACAACAACAATAACAACAACAATAACAACAACAATAACAACAATAACAACAACAATAACAACAATAACAACAATAACAACAATAACGACAACAATAACAACAATAACAACAATAACAACAACAATAACAACAATAACAACAACAATAACAACAATAACAACAATAACAACAATAACAATAACAACAACAATAACAACAATAACAACAACAATAACAACAATAACAATAATAACAATAACAACAATAACAACAATAACAACAATAACAACAACAATAACAACAATAACAACAACAATAACAACAATAACAACAATAACAACAATAACGGCAACAATAACAACAACAATAACAACAATAACGACAACAATAACAACAATAACAATAACAACAATAACAACAACAACAATAACAACAATAACAACAATAACAACAATAACAATAACAACAACAACAATAACAACAACAATAACAACAATAACAACAATAACAATAACAACAATAACAACAACAATAACAACAACAACAATAACAACAATAACAATAACAACAATAACAACAACAATAACAACAACAATAATAAAACCCATCTCGTCTCCGGCTGTACCCCCCCCCCCCTTCCAGCCCCGAACATCTGTCTGGCGTTCACAAGCGGCAAAATCAAATTACTACAATCACTATTATTATTACTATTATTACTACTATTATTACTACTATTATTACTATTACTACTAGTATTATTACTACTATTATTACTATTATCACTACTATTATTATTATTACTACTAGTATTATTACTACTATTATTACTATTACTACTAGTATTATTGCTACTATTATTACTATTATTATTACTACTATTATTACTACTATTACTATTATTACTATTAGTAGTAATACTATTATTACTATTATTACTATTAGTAGTATTACTATTATTACTACAATTATTACTAGTATTACTACTATTACTATTATTACTATTATTAATACTACTAATATTATTATTATAAATACTACTATTATTACTATTAGTATTACTATTATTACTACTATTATTACTATTAGTATTACTACTATTATTACTATTATCATTGTTATTATTTCGACTACAATTATTACTACTATTATTATTAGCATTACTAGCATTACTACTATTATTACTACTATTATTACTACTATTATTATTACTATTATTAGTAGTATTATTCATACTAGTATTATGATTACTACTATTATTGCTACTATTATTATTACTACTATTATTACTATTTTTATTAATAGTACTAGTAGTATTATTAGTAGTATTACTAGTATTATTACTATTATTACTAGCATTATTTTTACTATTATTATTACTATTATTACTACTATTATTACTATTAGTATTATTACTACTACTATTATTACTAGTATTATTACCACTCTTATTACGAATATTATTTTTACTACTATTATTACTATTATTACTATTATTCCTACTACTATTATTATTACTACTATTATTAGCATTACTATTATTACTACTATTATTACTGCTATTCTTACTAGTATTATTATTACCACTATTATTACTAGTATTATTTTCACTTTTATTACATTCTTGGTTATTTCGGTAAAGTCACCACGTAGAAGGGAGACAATAAAATAATAAAAATATAAAACAATAAAATTATCGCGACGTTTCGACTGCGACACAAGCAGTCATCATCAGGTGTGAAAACCACACCAAGAAAATTTGAAAAAAGTGGCGTTTTTTTAACGTTAGCACCACGGATAGCGATTTGACAATTTGTTCAGATGGACGAGTCCATCTATGTTCGAAAAAGAGGAGGGGGGAGACGAAAAATAATGGATGCGGTCTGAAAGCCACCTTAAGCATGATCAATCAATTAAGACCAGACATGGTTGATCAAATCCTTCCAATGATTGCTAAGCCAGAATCCATCTTCTCGGTTGAAATTGTCTCTGTGTTTGTATATGTGGATAGCCTCATGAACGAATCTCTCATGGTAGCCAGATGGCTTGCAAAGAACCTCTGTCTTGGAGAAGTCAATGTCATGTGAACCTACTGAATTATAACAGTGATCTGCCACGGCCGAGGTGTTGGTCCTACCGTGTTTTAGGTCTGCTTTGTGTTCACGAATGCGGTCCGAGACATGTCGTTTGGTTTCTCCAATGTAACTACTACCACAGAGGCAACTTAGTTTGTAGATGCCAGGGTACTGTATGTCCGGAATCACATCTTTTACAGACGGAACCAGATCACAGATTTTATGTAGTGTGTTTAATCGGACCTGGATCTTGTGTTTATTCAAGATTTTGGAGATCTTATTTGTGATCCCCGCAATGTAGGGTAAAGTGATGGTTTTGAAAGGCTCCTCAAGAGTGTCCTTCTTGATGGTTGGAGTGATAGCTTTGCTGATTGTGTAGTCGGAATAACCATTAGCCTTAAGAGCTTGGTGTACGTGCTTGAGTTCACTGGCTATGTGTTCCTGGTCGAATTTGCATTGGGCTCTATGGTGCAGAGTCTTGATGAGGGAATTCTTCTGGGATGGATGGTGGTGGGAATCCGGTTTTAAGTAAGCATCTGTATGGGTAGCTTTCCTGTAGACAGAGTGGCTCATTGAACCATCAGGTCTCTTTTTAATTAGGACATCCAAAAAGGTATCTTGCCATCTATTTCGACTTCCATGGTAAATCTGATGGCTGGGTGTATGGAATTGGTCTAGAGCAGGCCGGCCATGTGGCCAGATGACAAAAGTGTCATCCACGTACCTCTTCCATAAGGTTGGGCGCAGAGTGGCAGTCTGGATGGCGTCAGTTTCAAATTTCTCCATGAAAATGTCGTCTACAACCGGAGATGGGGGGAGCCCATTGGGATGCCATCAGAATGTTTGTATAAAGTTCCATTCTAAGTGAAGTATGTATTGGTTAAGCAATGTCTTACCAGGGTGGGTTCCTCAGTGTTTAGTCCTTGATGAACTATTATTACTATTATTACTACTATTACTAGTATTATTACTATTATTAGTACTATTATTGGTACTATTATTACTACTACTATTACTACTACTATTATTCCTACTATTATTACTACTATTATTACTATTATTACTACTATTATTACTATTATTACTACTATTATTACTACTACTATTATTACTAGTATTACTACTATTATAATTACTATTATTACTACTATTATTACTATTATTAGTACTATTATTACTGCTATTATTACTATTATTACTACTATTATTACTATTATTACTATTATTAGTAATATTATTACTACTATTATTACTATTATTACTACTATTATTACTAGTATTACTATTATTACTACTATTACTAGTATTATTACTATTATTAGTACTATTATTACTACTACTATTACTACTACTATTATTACTACTATTATTATTACTATTATTACTACTATTATTACTAGTATTACTACTATTATCATTATTACTAGTATTATTACTATTATTACTACTATTATTACTATTATTACTACTACTATTATTATTACTACTATTATTTTTACTAATATTATTACTACTATTATTACTATTATTATTACTATTATTACTATTATTGTTCCTATTATTACTACTATTATTACTATTATTACTACTATTATTTTTACTAATATTATAACTATTATTACTACTATTATTACTATTATTACTACTATTATTTTTAACTAATATTATTACTATTAGTACTACTATTATTGTTACTATTATTACTACTATTATTTTTACTAGTATTATTATTAATAGTATTATTATCCCAAGGTGAAGAGAGTTGTGGGGGGGGGGGAACGGGCCGGGGCTGGGGGGGGCATATCTGGCAGGGGAGGGGGGAGGGGGGGAGGCGGGAGGGGGAGGGGGGAGGGGTAACTCGCCGCTATCTGGATAGCAGCGAGATAATTAATTTCTGAACCTCACATTAGTGTGGCTCAAATGGCTTGGCACACATTTGTGTTGAATTTCCCCTCTCCCCCCCCCCTTCTCCTTTGCTCCCCCCCCCCCCCCCCCCCCATTGCAGTGTCATTCAGCTGAACAAAATAACTTCTTTTTTCTGTTGGAAATTGTCCTCATGAATGATTTATTTCTGTCGAGCTATCGCCAGTAATTTCCCTGGGTCTGCACCCATTCACTTAGACGTTTGTCGCACAATGGTTAATTTTAATGCAATAATGGGCTGAGATGAAGAGGAGAGATTAGACATTTTTGAGCACAATTAAAAGAAACATGCTTCTAATTCACAATGGCCACCTATAATTATTTCAGCCATTAATAAAAAAAATGGCTATTAAATTATTCGCAGCCACGGCAGAAATGAGAGAGAGAGAGGAGAGAGCGAGAGAAGATTTTTTCCTCCATTATTCACTCGGCTCGCCACCACAGATTGTCTGCTTCAAACTTAGCAGTCAAATAATGCCCCTAAAATCTATTTCACGGACCCCCCACCCCCCACCCCCCTCGGATCACCCCCTAAAAAAAGTGATGAATTGCATTAACCTCAGCCTGCCCGAGGATCAGTTAAATTCCAGACACTGGGCTGATAAGGGTGGATTGTTAAGTGGGCTGTGCATGGGGAGATGATGGTGGTGGTGGTGGCAGTGGTGGTTGCAGTGGTGGTGGCGGTGGTGGTGGCGGTGGTAGTGGTGGTGGCAGTGGTGGTGGCAATGGTTGTTGCGGTGGTGGTGGCGGTGGTGGTGGCAGTGGTGGTGACAGTGGTGGTGGCGGTGGTGGTGGTGGTGGCGGTGGTGGTGGTGGTGGTGGTGGCGGTGGTGGTGTCAGTGGTGGTGGCGGTGGTGGTGGCAGTGGTGGTGACAGTGGTGGTGGCGGTGGTGGTGGTGGTGACAGTGGTGGTGACAGTGGTGGTGGTGGTGGTGGTGGTGGTGGCGGTGGTGGTGGTGGTGGTGGCGGTGGTGGTGTCAGTGGTGGTGGCGGTGGTGGTGGCAGTGGTGGTGGCAGTAGTGGTGGCAGTGGTGGTGGCGGTGGTGGTGGCGGTGGCGGTGGTGGTGGCGGTGGTGGTGGCGGTGGTGGTGGCGGTGGTGGTGGCGGTGGTGGCGGTGGTGGTGTCAGTGGTGGTGGCGGTGGTGGTGGCAGTGGTGGTGGCAGTAGTGGTGGCAGTGGTGGTGGCGGTGGTGGTGGCGGTGGTGGTGGCGGTGGCGGTGGTGGTGGCGGTGGTGGCGGTGGTGGTGGTGGCGGTGGTGGTGGCGGTGGCGGTGGCGGTGGCGGTGGTGGTGGCGGTGGTGGTGGCGGTGGTGGTGGCGGTGGCGGTGGTGGTGGCGGTGGTGGTGGCAGTGGTGGTGGCAGTGGTGGTGGCGGTGGTGGTGGCGGTGGCGGTGGCGGTGGCGGTGGTGGTGGCGGTGGTGGTGGCGGTGGTGGTGGCGGTGGCGGTGGTGGTGGCGGTGGTGGTGGCAGTGGTGGTGGCAGTAGTGGTGGCAGTGGTGGTGGCGGTGGTGGTGGCGGTGGCGGTGGCGGTGGCGGTGGCGGTGGTGGTGGCGGTGGCGGTGGCGGTGGCGGTGGCGGTGGTGGTGGCGGTGGTGGTGGCGGTGGCGGTGGTGGTGGTGGTGGCGGTGGTGGTGGCGGTGGTGGTGGCGGTGGTGGTGGCGGTGGTGGTGGCGGTGGTGGTGGCGGTGGTGGTGGCGGTGGTGGTGGCGGTGGTGGTGGCGGTGGTGGTGGCGGTGGTGGTGGCGGTGGTGGAGTAGCGGCCAGCGCACTGAGCTACAAATCCGGCGACACGAGTTCGATTCCCGCTCACGGCCAACGCCAGTGACGATTATCTGAACCGGTCCCTGGGCCTCCCTTAGGTAAACTCAGCCTCAAATGATTACCTGGTGCGGTGTGTCAAACATCGTCACTGGGGAGACAAAGGCGGTCGTGCGTGGTGCTGGCTACCCAACCCCTCGTGCGCCGTGCCGGCCTTCATAGGTGCTACTCGCGAACAGCACTTGCCCCGACATTATGTTAAGGCTATACGGGAGATCTTTGCCTTTGGTGGCATGGGCGGTGGTGATTCTGAGAGAAAGCCAGAGAAGGGGGTTTGTGGTTTTGCTGGATAGGCAGATAAACGTGAAAAAGTTGCCCTGGGCAAAGGCGATGATGATGATGATGACGATGATGATGATGTAGTCACGATGATGGTGGCTGGCGTATGTGTTGTCACGATTGTGATAACGACCATCGGATCCGTCATCACCGCCGTTACACGATCATAGTTGTCATCCCTGATATCATCAGCATTATCAGTAACAGCAGCATTCAATTATATAACAATCTGTATCATTATCATCAGCATTCGCCAGCATTTTACGACCCGCACAGCATGTTAGAGGCACTTAATCAAGCAGTGAATAGATTCAGGGCCTTTACGTTTGTTGTTGATTATTATTGTCGCAGGTCAGGAGAGTGACACGAAAAGCCCCAAAACTCGATTTCATAATGACGCAAAGAAATTAGCGCCAAACGTTCGATTAAAACATTCGCACAAATGTCAAAGGGACCTTTTTTATTTAACACAAAAAATATGGGTTTTGTCGTGCGCGTGTGCGTGCGCGTGTGTGTGCCAATTAATTTTATTTTATTTTTCCCCTCCCAAATAGAAGGAGTACAAGAGAGAATGACTTCTCGAGAGGAGGGCTCTGTGTGTCATGGTCAGAGTCACGCTCGCTGCATTAAATAAGAAAAGGCGTGAGCGTGAGGGAGCCTCTCTCTCTGTCTCTAAGCTCCCACAGCTGCCAGTTACATGCGGTGGAGACTCTTGCGCTGATGAAGAAATCATAACACCATGCCGTTTAAAATGTCAGCATATTATCCATTACCAAAGACAGCTACAAAGATCCCCCGTGCAGCTTGGAACAGGCTGCACGGGGGATCTAGAACAGGCTGCACGGGGGATCTGGAACAGGCTGCACGGGGGATCTGGAACAGGCTGCACGGGGCAAGTGCCTACGAAGGCCGGCACGGCACACGAGGGGGTGGGTGGTCAGCACCACGCACCGGTCGCCTTCGTCTCCCGAGTGACGATGTTTACACATCGCACCGGGTGCTCCTTTGAGGCTGAGTCGACCTAGGGGAGACCCAGAACCTGTTCAGGTAACCGGCACTCGTGTTGTCCGTTTGCGGGAATCGAGTCGCCAGGTTCGTGGTGCAGCGCGCTAAGCAATGCGCCACCGCTCCCCCATCATTATTATCCATTACCACGATCAACATCATCACCCCCATCATCACCACCACTACCATCATCATCATCATCACCCCCATCATCACCACCACTACCATCATCATCATCACCCCCATCATCACCACCACTACCATCATCATCATCACCCCCATCATCACCACCACTGCCATCATCATCATCATCACCCCCCATCATCACCACCACTACCATCATCATCACCCCCATCATCACCACCACTACCATCATCATCATCATCACCCCCATCATCACCACCACTACCATCATCATCATCACCCCCATCATCACCACCACTACCATCATCATCACCCCCATCATCACCACCACTACCATCATCATCATCACTCCCGTCATCACCACCACTACCATCATCATCATCACCCCCATCATCACCACCACTACCATCAACATCATCACCCCATCATCACCACCACTACCATCATCATCATCATCACCCCCATCATCACCACCACTACCATCATCATCGCCCCCATCATCACCACCACTACCATCAACATCATCACCCCCATCATCACCACCACTACCATCATCATCACTCCCGTCATCACCTCCACTACCATCATCATCATAATCACCCCCATCATCACCATCACTACCATCATCATCACCCCCATCATCACCACCACTACCATCATCATCATCACCCCCATCATCACCTCCACTACCATCATCATCATCACCCCCATCATCACCACCACTACCATCATCATCATTGTCATCGTAGTCGTTGTGGTCTGGATATTTAATTCATACATTTTACATATCTTAAAAATTCGGCGAAGGCCTTAAGATTGTTATTATCATCAACTGTTATGATCTCATTACGATTTCATAATTATCGCCATTATTTCTTCATTTCAAACTGTGAAGTTCACTATCACGACTGGTTTCATCTGGATCTCGTCATTTAGTTTCGATTATTATTTTTATCAGCACTTTAAACCATCATCATCAATCATAATTAATAATGAAATGTTATATCATAATTATAATCGGAGTGTTTCTTCGTCATTTGAAGTCACCAATTTATGTTTTAATGACAGTCAGGATCCGTGAACTTTTTTTATATTTAGCTTCTTTTCTGATGATAAGTAACATCATGATGATTTCTTCATGCCGTATATTCACCATTAGCAGTTGTCATCATCATCTATTCTTTTTCAACATCACCATCATCACCATCAATTCATTTTACAAACGCTGTGTATACCATTATCATCATCATCTCATTGGCTCATCTCCATGATCAAAATCATCATCATCATCATCATCTCATTTCATCATCACCATTATCCCATCTAACCATATCTTCCCACAACCACCACCACACAATCTTCACTCGGCCATCAACGATCCACAGCTCCTCCCATCATCCCATCCTCATCCCAACAACATCATCATCACCATCGCCCCCATCTCATCTCCCATCACCACCACACACTCGCGAACACTTCCTCTATCGCTCAGCAACCTAACCACGGGACCCCCCATCATCACATCCTCATCACAGCATCACCACCACCACCACCAGAATCACCATCGCCCCCATCTCATCTCATCTCCCATCAGCACCAAACACTCGCGGGCAATTATGAATCCCCATAACCGGGTGCCTCGCCCCGTCTCGACTCCAGACGCAGAGGAGGAGGGGGCCTCACTGCACGGGCGCGCTCACCATGCGTACCGGGAACGAACGGGAGGGCTGGAGGAGGGGGGAGGGGGAGGGGAGAAGGGGGGAGGAGGGCGGCGAGGGGGGGGGGTGAATGGGGCTGGGCGCTGGCATTCCACATTCCGTGACCTCCCTAATCTTGACACCATTATGCCAGGGCGGAATGGGTGAACGCTCCTTTTACATTCAAATGCACCTCAATATCATTAGCGGGGGACGAACCCCCTGAGCCCCAGCCTGCGAGTCTGACCTTGCAGCGCCAGTAAAATTAAAATATATATGTATATAGAAAAACATCGGGGCTGCTACTGTCGCTGCTTTCAATCGGGGTGAATGAATGTCTGCTTCTGCCGCTCTATTCGAATAGAGGCACCGCGTGTGGTGCTTGTCACTAACACCCCCCCCCCCCCCCACCCTCGTGTGCCCTACCGGCCATAATAGGTGCTCGCGAACAATCATTGCCCCAACAGCCCCTTTGAGGCTATCCTGGGGATCGTTGTCTTGCTGCTGCTGGATTTGGAGTGCAAATCCAAAGGTCAATTGTTCTTCTCGATCTCCAGGGCGCGGCAGGTAAAACACTGAACAACGAACACGTTCCGTCAAATCCGCCGCGCGTCTGTCCACCCAGCAGCGTCAAATAGATAGTTAGTTAGCACTCACATAGTCGATGGGCAGCTCGAGTGTGGTGGGGCAAATCGTGGGTACTCCACGACGTCCGGCCGGCGTGGAAGAGTAGGCCAAATACGCTCGAGTGGAGGGCCATTCCGCCAACAGTGGCCTGAGCGAGCAATTGCAGGGCTGCGCCGTTACCCTATATATATAAAAACACGGCCATGTGGGTTTCAAAGCGTGTGCCTATGTGAACATCAGCTTGTAAACTGATGCTCTCGCTAAGTTTCCACTCGGCCCATCACCATGCCGGGGTCGATAAAATTAGTACTATCTTGTGGTACAGCCGAGTAAATTGGTGATGAAGTGGAGCGACCGGTCGGCGCGTGGTTACGCGGCCCGGCAGTGACTTTCGGGGCTCCACCTCTACCGCGCACGGCTGCGATCAGCAGCGCATTGTCAATGTGTCGATGAAGAGACAATCGCGGTGACAACCCACACGTGACGAAGACAAACAATCCCCCGGTATAGCCTCAACAGGACCGCTGAAGGCCCGCACGGCACACGAGGGGGTGCGTGGCCAGCACCACGCCCGGCCGCCTTCGTCTCCCCGAGTGGCGATGTTTACGCACCGCGCTATTTACTCATTTGAGGCTGAGTCGACCTAGGGGAGGCCCAGGAGCGGTTCAGATAATTCGTCATTGGTGTTGGCCGTGAGCGGGAATCCAACTCGGGTAGTTTGGTTCGTGGCGCAGGGATAACCGCTGCCTGACCCCACGCGCTCACACAACAACAACAACCACCACAATTTGTCAAGCAGCGGTGACGACACCACGACGCTTGTGCCAAGCTAGGTGCACTTTGAGGACACGTGAAGTGTCGAAGGCTCTCGGGCAGGAGGTCACGGGACAAACGCAGGTGCCACGTGACTTGACTGGCTGAGATGACCGCCAGATGCACCACCTGTGTCCCCCACTGTGTCAACTTGCCTCGTGTTCGCCGCCTGGCGCTCCGCTCGTTGTTGTTGGAGGGCGACTGCCTACAACTGCCCAGTAGCAGAAGCCCTTCACGAGCCTCCTCCATAGATGCCGATCGTGACGCCGCTCGCTCCAGTCGACTCGGCTCCACGTCTTCCTGTACCACACGAACCCATCTCTTCGATGCCGCACGTGTTAAGCCCCCTCTATACTGCCAAACAGAATCTTCTTCGGTTCTTTCGGTAAAGTCACGTAGAATGAGAATAAAATAATAAAATAAAATAACACAGAAACGTCATGAGAATTTTATTGTTATTTTATCAATTTATTAGTTTATTCTCATTCTACGTGACTTTACCGAAAGAACCAAAGAAGATGAATCCTTGCAGTCACGGTAGCTTTAAATCGAAATGTAACTGCCAAACAGAAGTTGGTGGCTGGGTATGCGGACTGCATGACTGAGCCAACGCAGCCTCCTTGCCTGCCGGAGAAGCTCACTGGTGAAAATGTGACCAGATCTTTCAAGGATTTGCGAGTTGCACACACAATCGAGCCTGGTGAGACCCAGGGTGGATCGTAGGCAGGCGAGCCTGAATGAATCATAATCAAAATCCGATGAGCTATGCAACTCTTTTTCACAGACGTTCAGCATTTCACAGATGTCCAGTAATGTTTCAAACAGGCGCAGATATTCCATTAGAGGACTCCACGTATCGCAAGGATAGAGATGGGAGGGCATCACCGTGGCCAACAAGGCCCGGAGCTTCGTGTGGAGCGACCACCCAGGTGGGTTCCACGCTGCGTGACACAGCCGACGATTCGGAGTGAGGCCTCTGCAGGTCACGAGCACGCTGCTCAGCTGCGGAAACGTCTCCACAGGCTCAAAAACTGTCTCGTAACTCATGGAGAGTTGAGGGGGTGGAGTATTGGATGACTGAAAATACCCAGGCAGGCGCTCAGTTGTGGTGAAGTGGTGGTGGTGGTGGTGAAGTGGTGGTGGTGGTGGTAAGGCCCCACCTCTTCGTGGCACGCTCCAGGTTCAGCAGCAGAAGCTTCAACTCGTTCTCAGTGAGCAGCAATCACCCGATCATCGGCGTACTTAACAACAATACAGATACAGATCCCCCGTGTAGCCTTCACAGACTGTAGGGGCAAGTGCTGTTGGCGAGCAGCTATTTTATTTTATAGCCCTGCGAGCCATTCGGCTCTTGAATCGGGTGCAACCACGACAAAAAAAAACACGAACAAGAAAAACATCTTAAAGTGACTATGTGACTGTGCAAACAGAAAATCCATGAAAAAAACAGCAAAATATTCCTGAAAAAAACACCGTACACCAACGCTGTGTGCAAAAAATCCCAGTGGGATACAAGTCAAACAACAACAACAACCACAAGAAAACTTAGATTAAGGCCATCAGTCTAACTCCGTACTACAACAAAGAAACATGTCCAAACCAAAAAACTTTTCGAAATCACTAAAAAATAAAGCCATAATTGCAACGTAACAGTGATCACAGGGACTGTGACCGAATTTTTACAATAAACTACATAAATAACATGTAACACCAAACCCTAGTGCCATAGCTGGCTGCATGAGCTACTCCACAACAACAGAAGCATCAGTCGGAATATCAAATTTTTCAATGCACCTTTAAGATCAGCACACTAAATAAAAATACAGAAAATACTTTGCAGCGTCATCCGGAGCGAAACATTTTATTTTATTTTAGGCCACTGAATAGCAGTGGCAGCTAGGGGTGTACAACTCCTCTAGAGCAGTTTTGAGAGAAGATCTCATTGGTAGCGATTCAAGTTGCAGTTTATTGGCAATAGCATTCCAGACCCTGGGGGCATCAATAGCAAAGACCCTTCCTCCAGTTTTTGTACGGCAATAGGGAATGTGAAGCTGGTAAATGAGCGAAGACCTGAGGTGAAATTTGTTCTTTGAAACAGAGAGGAGATCCAGCAGGTAGTCTGCGGATTTTTTTTGCAAGTACATCGTGAATAAATAAGATCTGGTGCACAAGACGTGGAACATTAAGAGATGTTAAGTTTGACCCAATGTAGAGATCACAGTGGTGAGTTCTATATGGGCAGTTCAATGTAAATATTACGGCCGAGTGATAGATGGAATCATCTCGTGTGTCTCTCGTCTCTCTTGTGTCTCTCCCTGTCTCTCGTGTGTCTCTCTCGTGTGTCTCTCTGTCTCTCGTGTGTCTCTCTGTCTCTGTGTGTCTCTCGTGTGTCTCTCTGTCTCTCGTGTGTCTCTCTGTCTCTGTGTGTCTCTCGTGTGTCTCTCGTGTGTCTCTCTGTCTCTGTGTGTCTCTCTCTCTCTGTGTCTCTCGTGTGTCTCTCTGTCTCTCGTGTGTCTCTCTCGTGTCTCTCGTGTGTCTCTCTGTCTCTCGTGTGTCTCTCGTGTGTCTCTCTGTATCTCGTGTGTCTCTCGTGCGTCTCTCTGTCTCTGTGTGTCTCTCTGTCTCTGTGTGTCTCTCTGTCTCTGTGTGTCTCTCTGTCTCTCGTGTGTCTCTCGTGTGTCTCTCTCTGTCTCTCGTCTGTCTCTCGTGTGTCTCTCTCTCTGTCTCTCGTCTGTCTCTCGTGTGTGTCTCTCTGTCTCTCGTGTGTCTCTCTGTCTCTCGTGTGTCTCTCTGTCTCTCGTGTGTCTCTCGTGTGTCTCTCTGTCTCTCGTGTGTCCCTCTCTGTCTCTCGTGTGTCTCTCTGTCTCTCGTGTGTCTCTCGTGTGTATCTCTGTCTCTCTGTCTCTCGTGTGTCTCTCTGTCTCTGTGTGTCTCTCGTGTGTCTCTCTCTGTCTCTCGTATGTCTCTCTGTCTCTCGTGTGTCTCTCTGTCTCTCGTGTGTCTCTCGTGTGTCTCTCTGTCTCTCTGTCTCTCGTGTGTCTCTCTGTCTCTGTGTGTCTCTCGTGTGTCTCTCTCTGTCTCTCGTGTGTCTCTCTGTCTCTCGTGTGTCTCTCGTGTGTCTCTCTGTCTCTCTGTCTCTCGTGTGTCTCTCTGTCTCTGTGTGTCTCTCGTGTGTCTCTCTCTGTCTCTCGTGTGTCTCTCTGTCTCTCGTGTGTCTCTCGTGTGTCTCTCTGTCTCTCGTGTGTCTCTCGTGTGTCTCTCTGTCTCTCGTGTGTCTCTCGTGTGTCTCTCTCTGTCTCTCGTCTGTCTCTCGTGTGTGTCTCTCTGTCTCTCGTGTGTCTCTCTGTCTCTCGTGTGTCTCTCTGTTTCTCGTGTGTCTCTCGCGTGTCTCTCTGTCTCTCGTGTGTCTCTCGTGTGTCTCTCTCTCTGTCTCTCGTCTGTCTCTCGTGTGTGTCTCTCTGTCTCTCGTGTGTCTCTCTGTCTCTCGTGTGTCTCTCTGTCTCTCGTGTGTCTCTCGTGTGTATCTCTGTCTCTCTGTCTCTCGTGTGTCTCTCTGTCTCTCGTGTGTCTCTCGTGTGTATCTCTGTCTCTCTGTCTCTCGTGTGTCTCTCTGTCTCTGTGTGTCTCTCGTGTGTCTCTCTCTGTCTCTCGTGTGTCTCTCTGTCTCTGTGTGTATCTCTGTCTCTCGTGTGTCTCTCGTGTGTCTCTCTGTCTCTCGTGTGTCTCTCTGTCTCTGTGTGTGTCTCGTGTGTCTCTCTCTGTCTCTCGAGTGTCTCTCTGTCTCTCGTGTGTCTCTCGTGTATCTCTCTGTCTCTCTGTCTCTCGTGTGTCTCTCTGTCTCTGTGTGTCTCTCGCGTGTCTCTCTGTCTCTGTGTGTCTCTCGTGTGTCTCTCTCTGTCTCTCGTGTGTCTCTCTGTCTCTCTTGTGTCTCTCGTGTGTCTCTCTGTCTCTGTGTGTCTCTCTGTCTCTCGTGTGTCTCTCGTGTGTCTCTTGTGGGTATCTCGTGTGTCTCTCGTGTGTCTCTCGTGTGTCTCTCTCTGTCTCTCGTGTGTCTCTCTGTCTCTGTGTGTCTCTCTGTCTCTCGTGTGTCTCTCGTGTCTCTCTTGTGGGTCTCTCGTGTGTCTCTCGTGTGTCTCTCGTGTGTCTCTCTCTGTCTCTCGTGTGTCTCTCTCTGTCTCTCGTGTGTCTCTCGTGTGTCTCTCTCTGTCTCTCGTGTGTCTCTCTCTGTCTCTCGTGTGTCTCTCTGTCTCTCGTCTCTCGTGTGTCTCTCTCTGTCTCTCGTGTGTCTCTCTGTCTCTCGTGGGTCTCTCGTGTGTCTCTCTGTCTCTGTGTGTCTCTCGTGTGTCTCTCGTGTGTCTCTCGTGTGTCTCTTGTGGGTCTCTCGTGTGTCTCTCGTGTGTCTCTCGTGTGTCTCTCTGTCTCTCGTGTGTCTCTCGTGTGTCTCTGTCTCTCGTGTGTCTCTCGTGTGTCTCTGTCTCTCGTCTCTCGTGCGTCTCCCGTGCGTCCCTCCCCGTGCTCCATCTCTGGCCGCTCTCGTGTCTACGGTGATTGCGCTTTGCGGAATCACCACCATCACCCCACCCCCCACCACCCACTCAGCACTCGAGTGCGGCTTGTGTCTGGGGTGTGAAACGCGACCTTTGTGTGTGCGTGTGTGGGGAGCGGTAGTGTAGTGGTTAGCGCACTGCGCTACGAACCTGCTAAAAATCACTCGGCAAGAGAGCAAACATTGTCTACAACCAGTAACGCCTTGTCTCGCGGTGAAAGTACGTGTATGTGTGTGTGTGCGGGTGTGTGTGTGCGGGTGTGTAAGTGTGTGTGCGGGTGTGTGTGTGTGTGTGTGCGGGAGTGTGTGTGTGTGCGGGTGTGTGTGTGTGTACGTAAGTGGGAAGCGGGAGTGTAGCGGTTAGCGCGCTGCGCTATGAACCTGGCGTCCCAGGTTCGATTCCCGCTCACGGCCAACACCAGTGACGATTATCTGAACCGTTCCTGGGCCTCCCCTAGGTCGACTCAGCCTCAAATGATTACCTGGAGCGGTGGATAAAAACATTGCCACTGGGGAGACTAAGGCGGTCGGGCGTGGTGCTGGCCACACACCCCCTCGTGTACCGTTCTGGCCTTCATAGGTGCAAGCTAACAGCACTTGCCCCTACAGTCTGTTAAGGCTATACGGGGGGTCTTTGTGTGTGCGGGTGTGCGGGTGTGCGGGTGTGCGGGTGTGCGGGTGTGCGGGTGTGCGGGTGTGCGGGTGTGTGTGCGTGACTTATTAGTTATATATTTAAGTCCTGGTTTCGTGGTCATTGTTTGAAGGTGGAGGGGTTACCAGCCCCTCGCTTGCGAGACGTGGAACATCTTCGCCGGTTATAAACATTTAGGCTAGCCTGCCTACGATCCATACTGTGGTTAACCAGACTGGATTGTGTGAGGAGCTCACAAATCCTTGAAAGATCTGGGCAAGGTCCCATCGGTGAGCTCCTCTGGCAGGCAAGGCTGCGATGGCTGGGTCATGTAGCCCGCATGCCCAGCCACCGCAATGCCGAAACAGCTTTTGTTCGGCCGGATCGAGGGGGCTAAACGGGCGCGGCACGGGCTAGAGAAGAGATGGAGTGATGTGGTACAGGAGGACGTGGAGCTGAGTGGACTTGCCGATGACTGGTACCAGCGGTGTCAAGATCGGCCTCTGTGGAGGAGGCTCGTGAAGGACGCTACTGGGCAGTTGGAGGTAGTCGCCCTCCAACAACAACGGAGGGCGGAGGAGCGACGCTCACAACAACGAGCGGAGCGCCGGGTGGCTAAAGCACAGCAGGTTGGCAGAGTAGGGGGCACAGGTGGTGCATCAGCCAGTCATCTCAGTCATCTTAGTCAGTCGACCCGTGGCATCTGGGTCTGCCCCGTGACCTTCTGCCAGCGGGCGTTCGACACTTCACGTGACCTCAAGGTGCACATGGCCTGGCACAAGCGTCGTGGTGACGTCACCGCCACTTAGTGGCGAATGGCGGTTGTTGTTGTTGTGTAGGTGTGTGTGTGTGTGTGTGAACCTGGCGAGTTCGATTCCCGCTCACGGCCAACACCAGTGGCGATTATCTGAACCGGTCCTGTGCCTCCCCTAGGTCTACTCAGCCTCAAATGAGTACCTGGTGCGTTGTGGGAAACAAAGGCGGCCGGTCTTGGCCACCCACCCCTTCATGTGCCGTGCCGGCCTTTATAGGTTGCCAATAACAGCACTTGCCCCAACAGTCTGTTCGGGCTACACGGGGGATCTTTGTCTTTGCTGTATGCTTATCTGTAGGTGGTCGCTAACAGCACTTGCCCCAGCAGTCTGTTAAGCCTACACGGGGGATCTTTGTCTTTGCTGTATGCGTATCTGTAGGTGCTCGCTTACAGCACTTGCCCCAACATTCTGTTCAGGCTACACGGGGCTCCTTTGTCTTTGGTATTGAGGTGCGGTGTGGTTAGTGGGCGGGAGTCGGGGGTGGGGCTGTGTTGGAATGCTCGGACGAGCGAACTGACGAGGGAGCGACACCAACGCCGTCACCGCAGCGCGTGGTCGTCCATCCCTCGCTCCATCCCTCGCTCCATCCCTCGCTCCATCCCTCGCTCCATCCCTCGCTCCCTCCCTCGCTCCATCCCTCGCTCCATCCCTCGCTCCATCCCTCGCTCCATCCCTCGCTCCCTCCCTCGCTCCATCCCTCGCTCCATCCCTCGCTCCATCCCTCGCTCCCTCCCTCGCTCCATCCCTCGCTCCATCCCTCGCTCCCTCCCTCGCTCCATCCCTCGCTCCATCCCTCGCTCCCTCCCTCGCTCCATCCCTCGCTCCCTCCCTCGCTCCATCCCTCCCTCGCTCCATCCATCGCTCCCTCCCTCGCTCCATCCCTCGCTCCATCCCTCGCTCCATCCCTCGCTCCATCCCTCGCTCCATCCCTCGCTCCATCCCTCGCTCCATCCCTCGCTCCATCCCTCGCTCCCTCCCTCGCTCCATCCCTCGCTCCATCCCTCGCTCCATCCCTCGCTCCATCCCTCGCTCCATCCCTCGCTCCATCCCTCGCTCCATCCCTCGCTCCATCCCTCGCTCCATCCCTCCATCCCTCGCTCCATCCCTCGCTCCATCCCTCGCTCCCTCCCTCCATCCCTCGCTCCATCCCTCGCTCCATCCCTCGCTCCATCCCTCGCTCCCTCCCTCCATCCCTCGCTCCCTCGCTCCATCCCTCGCTCCCTCGCTCGCTCCCTCGCTTCATCCCTCGCCCCCTCCCTCGCTCCATCCCTCCATCCCTCGCTCCCTCGCTCCCTCGCACCCTCGCTCGCCACACCGCGCGAATGTTCCACCTGGTTCTCACCTGGTTCTCACCTGGTTCTCACCTGGTTCTCATTTTAATCCTTACCCCCCCCCCCCCCCCGTGCGATTTGTTGTTTACACGAACCGTGTTCGTAGTCCGGGTCTCCAGTGCCAGCCACGGCGACCATCAGTGGCGAGCGATATTCGGCTGGCACCGAGGGAGGCCTTCATCCAGCAGTGGATCGCGAGAGAGTGCCACAAGATTAATGCTCTTCGGGTTATTTCGGTAAAGCGACGTAGGTAGCAATAAAATAACAACAAATCACGACGTTTCGAATGCCACGCAAGCAGCCTTCATCAGGCGGGAAAACCACAGCAAGAATGTTTTATTATTTTTTTGCTGAATGATTTCCCACCTGATGACGTCGTGATTGTTGATAGTTTATGTTTTTTCTACCTACGCCACTCTACCGAAAGAACCCAACGAGTTTGGGTGCCTGCAGTCGGTATCGTGGAGCTGCGACGCAGAGAGGCCGCCGCTGGTGCGACCTCCAGGCGCGGCAGCTTCTCGAATGCCCCTCCCGTGTCCACACGGCGGCGGTATCGGTCGGGTGACGTCACAGTCCGGAGTCAATAATAATATTTATTCATGCCGGAGGAATCCGATGAGCTATGAAGCTCTTTCTTTTTCACAGATGCTCTCAGTTGAACACGTCGGAGGAGGAGGAGGAGGCTTTCGCGACCAATATGCATAAGAGACGTTGTTTTACGGGGGTTTGATTGCCTGAATATAAATGTTGTGTCGTTAAACCCGCCACCACCCGACACAGCCGATTAACAAGGCTGCGTCACGTCAACAAAACGTGGCAACTCGTGCCGAGGTCCGCACGCCGCTTGGGTGTTGGAGGCTGAGAACCCCGCGACAACTTTCACGATTCAGCGGTCCCTCGCCTCTCGCGCGGACCTCAGCCAATCAAAACAAGCGCGGGGGGGGGGGGCGTGTCACACGACGCCATCCTCACCAATGAGGTTACTCGATCCGCGGATCGCTTGTCGTCGAATCGACTAAATGAATAGCCCGCTCGATGAATCGATAGTCTCACGTGGCCTGTCGGATCGGCCGTGAGCAGAAACGCAACAACGCCTCGATTCAGGTGGCACAAGACCTTATGAAGACAAACTTCCCCCGTGTAGCCTTAACAGACTGCAGGGGCAAGTGCTGTTAGCGAGTAGCACCTGTGAAGGTCGGAACGGTACACCAGGAGGTGGGTGGCCAGCACCACGCCCGGCCGCCTTTGTCTCCCCAGTGGCGATGATTTTACACACCGCACCAGTTTTAAGGAATTGGGGAGGGGGGGGGGGCACTATGGATATCGGTGAAAAATAACTTTATAGCTCATCGGATTTCTCCGCTATAAATACATTTCTGATGGATGGCCCTGTGTACACTGCACTGGTTGATGATATTGTCCACAGTATTGGATGCGTGGTTCACAATCGAACTACCGTGGCTTGAGTCATTGATTTTGAACCACAATGGATCAGCGAACCATATCCGTGTCCGTCACACGACCGTATATCTCCACATGACACTTTAAGTTTTATTTTTTGAAGCAACCCATTGATTCCAGTTTCAGATGTGCTTCTGTGGCCGTCTGGAACGCTCTTCCTTCCGATATTAGGAATCCACTGGAGCTCAGCACTTTTTAATAATCAGATTGAAAACTAATTTCTTAGAACTGCTCTTTTGGTATTTAATTTGTTGTCCGTCTCCCGCACCGGCGTTTAGCACGGTTGCCTAAGTACGGTGCGAAAGAAGTTCAACGTACATACAAGCACAACCGTGGAGCGGCTCCCTACACAGTTGTGTCGTAGGCAGAGTCGGGCTCGCTTGATTAAATGTTGGTGGACTGCCAGATGTCATTAGCAAGAGCCCTCTTAGTGCGACTAGTAGGTTGTGTACCAAAAATATGTATTTACTCAATGTGACGTGGAGAGGAACATTTGTGGATCAGGATTCAGGATCTCTGAGTCTGCGCCTTTTAAAAAAAAAAAAACCTATTCGTACGTTCACGCTAATTAAGCGTTTAGTTCATTTAGTAGATGATTCTTAAAATGTATTTGTAACAATGTTCTGCTGAGTGTCTGCTGCTGCTGCTGCTGTGTCCTGCACAACGCTTTGAGACCCTTGATGAATGCCGCCCTGTAATGATTGTAAATTGTCAATGTTTCCAACGAGCCGCCGGTGCACGTGGGCTGCACCCACTGCGCCGTCGCCTCACCCGACTCCTGGCTCATCCGAGGAGTCTCCAAGTCCACACCCCCTCGACTCGCGCTCACTTTGTGTCTTCGTCTGTGCTTTCATGTGCTTGGGTGCCGCATCTTTTCACGTGTTCATTCTACTTGGTTTATTTTGCTAGGTAGTGGTGGCGTTTTCATTTAAAGCTTTCGTGACTGCAGTAATTCATATTCTTAGCTCTTTCGGTAAAGTCACGTTGAAGGGAAACAATAAAATAATAAAATATATTTTATATAATTATATTTTTGTATTGTTTTATATATATTTTATTGTTTCCCTTCAACGTGACTTTACCGAAAGAGCTAAGAATATAGTGGTGGAGTTTTCATTTCCTTGGCTGTGGCTGTGCTTGGGATTTTGGTCCGAATATATAATAATTAATGAACGGCATTATGGGGTGCTATTAGCATGAATGACGCTATATAAAATTACAGTATTATTATTAACCTCACCAGATTGTATTTTTACTTCAACTTGGCACCATAACGGTGCTCGTGGATAACGCACACTGCGGTATTCACCAGGACGGCCGCGGGAGGTTCGAACCGCGAATCATCTGCGGCGAGCGGAACACGCGGGCAACTTGGAATCTGGTCGCACCAACACTGTCGCGTTAGGCGGCACTTGTCCCAACGAGCCGTGCAGGCTGCACGGGGAGCCTTTGGCTCTTGTACGAGTCAGGAGTCAGTGGCTGTGGGTGTGGAGAATACTCGGATTATCCATTTATTTTTTTGTAATTGCTTTCTTTCTTTTTCCCGCACATCCCTTTACAAACATCCTCCTCCACGCGTGATTGTACTAAGCAATGTGTGTGTCGCCCCCTTTCCCGAGCAATTGAACTTCAACTTAATCATCACTCGTGTGTTAAAGAGCTCACGTACACAAGGCAAAGGCGCAGCCCTGCAATGGCCGACTCACGCCACTGCTGGCCGATGGAGCCTCAACAAGAGGGAGACCTAGACACGAGAGCTCCTCTGGAGCGGTATTCGGCCTACTCTTCCACGATGGTCAGATGTTTAACTTCCTTTTTTTTTGCTTTGTAAGGCCGCACTGAGCTGTAAAGCTATTTTTTTTAGAAGCGACCTGGCCACAAATGACAGCTCAACGAAGTGGCTGATCCTGTGGACATTTATAGCAACAGCCAAATACTCTGAGCGCGTGACGTTGATTCTAAATGTGGAGGGAAAAACCGGAGGACCCGGAGAAAAATTCACGCGACCACGGGGAGAGCGAAACCCGAACTCCAAATATACAGCAGCAGCAGGCGTCAGGGTCGGGATCGAACCCACGACCTCCTGCACATCGAGCGAGGTAGTCAACATCTTAGAAGGGGTGGCAGTGCCCACACCCCACCATATGTGACCTGCCAACCATAACAGACTAATCGTGGTGGACGGTCACTGCATCGCGCGGTTTTAGATTCGCTTCCGCGGCCGTCTGGAACGCTCTTCCTTCCGATATTAGGAATCCACTGGAATTCTGTGCTTTTAATAATCATCTAGATTGACAAACTCATTGCTTTTAGAACTGCTTATTGTGTTTAGTTTGTTGTCCTTCCCACTCTCCTCCGATCATCACGGTTGGCTACGTACGGTGCACAACAAGTCGAACATACATGCTACCCACTTACACCGCTGGATGGGCATGTGCGACCGGACTTAAGAAACTGGCACCATCGTTTAAACTACCGCGCCGGGAGATCGCACGGCACGGCCTCTGTACTCCAAGTCCAGTGTGCTCACCATTACTCCACACATACTTGCGCGCGTGTGTGTATGTGAATGTATGTGGGCGTGTGTGTGTAGTGTGTATGTATGGATGTGAATCTGGGGAGCGGTGGTGCAACGGTCAGCGCGACGCTGCGCTAGGAACCCGGCGACCCGAGGTCGACTCAGCCTCAAATGAGTTACCCGGTGCGGTGTGTGAAACATCGCCACCGGGGAGACAAAGGCGGCCGGGCGTGGTACTGGCCAAGGTACCCCCTCGTGTACCGTGCCGG
The DNA here is from genome assembly GCF_048934315.1 of Petromyzon marinus. Lineage (NCBI taxonomy): Eukaryota > Metazoa > Chordata > Hyperoartia > Petromyzontiformes > Petromyzontidae > Petromyzon > Petromyzon marinus. The sequence goes on along the minus strand of NC_133721.1, from coordinate 4,929,473 downwards.
CCTTCATAGGTGCTCGCGAACAGCAACTTGCCCCCAAACGTCTGTTAAGGCTATACGGGGAATCTTTGTCTGTGTGTGAGAGGGTGGGGTCCTCTCGGCTTTTGTTGGCTGCACAAACAGAGTTGGGCTGTCGATTGTGAGTTGGGTTCAATGTGGACCCCGACACGCACTGCGCTATGCACTACGCAGCGATGAGAATAGGCGACATTGTGTGTGTGTGTCTTTGTGTGTCCATTCTGCGAGACACACATTGTGTGTCTTTGTGTGTCCATTCTGCGAGACACACATTGTGTGTGTCTTTGTGTGTCCATTCTGCGAGACACACATTGTGTGTGTCTTTGTGTGTCCATTCTGCGAGACACACATTGTGTGTCTTTGTGTATTCATTCTGCGAGACACACATTGTGTGTGTCTTTGTGTGTCCATTCTGCGAGACACACATTGTGTGTCTTTGTGTGTCCATTCTGCGAGACACACATTGTGTGTGTCTTTGTGTGTCCATTCTGCGAGACACACATTGTGTGTCTTTGTGTATTCATTCTGCGAGACACACATTGTGTGTCTTTGTGTGTCCATTCTGCGAGACACATTGTGTGCGTGTCTTTGTGTGTCCATTCTGCGAGACACACATTGTGTGTCTTTGTGTGTCCATTCTGCAAGACACACATTGTGTGTGTCCATTCTGCGAGACACACATTGTGTGTGTCTTTGTGTGTCCATTCTGCAAGACACATTGTGTGTGTGTCTAGTCTACGAGACACACATTGTGTGTGTGTGTCCAGTCTACGAGACACACACGCACACAAACTCACGGACCATTAAGACAAAGATCCCCCGTATAGCCTCAGCAAACAGCTGGGGAAAGTGCTGTTAGGAAGCACCTATGAAGGCCGGAACGAGCACGAGACGGTGTGCCCAGCACCACGCCCAGCGGCGTTTGCCTCCCCCAGTGGTGATATTGACACACCGCAACAGGCACTAATTTAAGGCCGAGCCGACCTCGGGGATGCCCGGGGACAAGCTAATATAACATGGCGTCATGCATGTTGTGCGCGATTGGGAGTCAAACCCAGGTAGTGGCGGTTTGCGGCACAGCACACAAAGCACTGCCGTATAAACACACACACACACACACAATTACGCACTTACCTTAAATCCATGACAAATCCATCTCCAGCCCCCCATTGAATATTCCATCCCCACCTCCCACCTTCAGCCATACACGCAGAGGCACACACACACACACGTTGTAGCCTCAGCAAGACTGTTGGGGCCGAGTGGCGCCTGCGACGGCCGTGCGCACGCACACGCGCAAAGCATCGCGTCGCATCTGAGCCGCCGTCACTTGATGTGGCCGCATTGCGGTGGCGAGCGCACGGGGCCCAGCGGCCCCGAGCTCCATCACGGGGCCTCGGCCGACATCAATTGGCGGACGGAGTCATCGGAATGGGTCCGTAGACTTCCCCACGCTGGGCACGGGTCTTAAAATTGAGTGCGCGGCGGTGTGGTTGTGCCGTGCAATGGACATCGAGCGGTGGCCCTGACGACGCTCACGTTGCCCTCGTCGCAAGAGGCTCGCGTGCGATGTGCGTGGGGTGGCACGCGGGACGCGTGCCGCGATCCCTGGCCATCCTCCCCATCCGTCCCGCGGGGACGATGCAGCCTCTGCCCGTCGCCTGCCAATGGGTCCCAACTCCACCGTTTTTATGGGCTCGCAGATGGCTCTTATTGCTTGCAGTGTTAAATGCGCACTTGTTATGATTTATATGGCATGTGTGTGCGCGCGCGCGCGTGTGTGTGTGTGAGAGAGAGGCGGGGAGTGTGTGTGTGTATGCATGCGCTTGTATGTGTGTGTGTGTGCATGTAGTGTAGTTGTTAAAACGCGCCGTACTACGAACCTAGCATACAAAGTTCGATTCCCGCTCACGGCCAACAGCAGTGACGATTATCTGAACCGGTCCTGGGCCTCCCCTAGGTCGACTCAGCCTCAAATGAGTACCTGGTGCGTTGTGTAAACATCGTCACTGGGGAGACAAAGGCGGCCGGGCGTAGTGCTGGCCACCACCCCCTCGTGTGCGTGCAGGCCTTCATAGGCGCTACTTGCTAACAGCACTTGCCCCAACAGTATGTTAAGGCTATACGGGGGTTCTTTGTGTGCGCTTTAGTGTGCGCGCGCGCGTGTGTGTGTGCAAGTGTGTGTGTCGGTAATTTTTATAACAGCTGTCTGATATTGTGATTTGTGTCTTCAAGTAATTACAGCGAGCCCTAAAGTAAGCTGGTGATAAGTTACCTCCGTAGCGGTGGTCGTTATTGATTTGCCTTCTGTAAGCAGCTGATTTTTTTATGGATTTGCCGCAGCTTGCATTAAAGAGCCCAGGGCGAATGTTTCCCGTAAGTCCCCTCGTTGAGAGCAGTGCGGGCACAGATTTATTATTATTTTTTTAAACCAAGGAAGATCAATCATGCATACGTATGGATTCTCTCGCGCTCTCCCACACGGATTTACCCGATTGTCAGAATATGCGTTTATACTGGAGGAATCCGATGAGCTATGAAGCTCTTTTTCACAGACGTCCAAGCATCGGCGAAGGTAATACCCCGGTTTATGTCGGGGACGCGTTCCTGAAATGTTCGACGACGAATGTCGAAACGACGTAAATCTAAGCGTTTTACAGGGAAGTGGTGGGTGGTGGTGGTGGTGGTTCAACAGTGTGGTGGTGGTAGTGGTGGTAGTGGTGATAGTGGTTGAACAGTGTGGTGGTGGTGGTAGTGGTGATAGTGGTTGAACAGAGTGTGGTGGTAGTGGTGGTAGTGGTTGAACACAGGGTAGTGGTTGAACACAGTGTGGTGGTAGTGGAGGTAGTGGTTGAACAGAGTGTGGTGGTGGTGGTAGTGGTTGAACACAGTGTGGTGGTAGTGGTTGAACAGAGTGTGGTGGTGGTAGTGGTTGAACACAGGGTGGTGGTGGTGGTGGATGTGACGACACAGTGGGGGTCTGCTCGAGTCCTCTCACCAAGGGGGTGGGTGGAGCCATGAGGCGGTGAGGTTCACGGGGACAGTAACAATGGCAGTAGAGATAGAAGAGTGAGCACGAGGTGACTACCCCTGAGTGAGTGAATGATTCTCTACCAAAGCCTTCGAAGGGAACTTGCGTGACCACCAACAGGCCCGCCTGCAACGCCTACCCGTGCAGGTGTGAAGGCCGCCGCCTGTACAAGGCGGCCCGGCGGCCTTCACACCTGCACAGGTAGGGCGGTGCAGACGGGCACACGGGCCGGGGTCAAACCTGGGTCGCGTGAGGTCATCGTGTCTCGGTGACGATGCTGAGGCTGCTGCTGCTGCTGCTGCTGTGGGAGGGCACGCAGGTGTGTTTGTCCAGGTAAACACACACGCAGCCTCTACTGCACGCGGAGCCACACCTGAGCACTGGGTCTGAATGAACGGCCAGGTGCGGTCTTTGTGCTGTTGTGTCGCCATGTCACACGCACAAAGACAAAGATTCCCCGGCTAGCCTTTAAACGACTGTTTGGGGCAAGTGCTGTTAGCGAGCAGCACCTATGAAGGCCGGCAGCGCACACGAGGGGGTGGGGGTGGGTGGCCAGCACCACGCCCGGCCGCCTTTGTCCCACGAGTGGCGATGTTTACACACCGCACCAGGTACTCATTTGAGGCTGAGTCGACCTAGGGGAGAACCGGTTCAGATAATCGTCACTGATTTTGGCCGTGAACGGGAATCGAACTCGGGTCGCCAGGTTCGTAGCGCAGTGCGCTAATTGCTTCCCAGTACAGCACTACGAATACGCATACAGACACACACAGCTAGCCGATACATGTACACAGATACACGTACACAAATACATGTACACAGATACATGCGGGGACAGATACATGGACACAGATACACGTACACAAATACATGTACACAGATACATGCGGGGACAGATACATGGACACAGATACATGTACACAAATACATGTACACAGATACATGCGGGGACAGATACATGGACACAGATACATGTACACAAATACATGTACACAGATACATGCGGGGACAGATACATGGACACAGATACATGTACACAGATAAATGTACACAGATACATGCGGGGACAGATACACGTACACAGATACATGTACACAGATACATGTGCACAGGTACATGTACACAGATACATGCGGGGACAGATACATGTACGCAGATACATGTACACCGATACATGTACACAGATACATGTACACAGATACATGTACACAGATACATGCGGGGACATACATGTACACAGATACATGTACACAGATACATGTACACAGGTACATGTACACAGATACACGTACAAAGATACACGTACACAGATACATGTACACAGATACATGTACACAAATACATGTACACAGATACATGTACACAGGTACATGTACACATATACATGTACACAGATACATGTACACAGATACATGCGGGGACAGATACAAAGACGGATGAGTAGGAAGAGGAGTCGATGCTTTGTCAACATCAATCTCTGGCTTTTCTCATTTCATTCACAAAACGTTCCCACAGCGTTCTCTAAAGTCCCAATCCCTGCGTCACGAAGACAAACAGCGACACAACGATCCCCCGATTAGCCGCAAGAGACTCTGGGGGCAAGTGCTGTTAGCGAGCAGCACCTATGAAGGCCGGCACGGCACACGACTGGGTGGGTGGCCAGCACCACGCCCGGCCGCCTTTGTCTCCCCAGTGGCGATGTTCACACACCGCACCAGGTTACTCATTTGAGGCTGAGTCGACCTAGGGGAGGCGTTGGGAGACCGTTATCCAGCAATGGATTGATCGTGGCTGGCGATGATGTGAATGCGACTCTAAAGCCAAACACACCACAACACATTCAGAAGAACTTTGGCGATAATGACAATGATTACACTATGTAACACAATTTTTGTTCCTGGGTAGTAAGTGTTATTTCGTAATTGCTTATGCCTAGAAAGTATAGAAAATGGCTATTATTCTCCAAAAGCTTCGGTTATGTGACAAGGACAGTTATATCTAAAATGTACCTATTTTCGATGAGAAAACTGGCGAATTTGTGTCTTTTCGTTCACATAAAGTCAGAAAAAAATACAAATGAATCAAAATTTACATGTGTTTATACTAAAGTAATGCAAAAAATGACTACAAAAGATTTAGAAGTGAGTAGTTTTTCGAAATTTACGATTATGCTTTAAATCACTTTCACGAATTAGCCCCCAAATGTAGTCTCCCATCATGTTCTCGTTATACTGTCCTTGGTAGCGGCGTTCAAAGTCCCAGTATAGCCTGGTGGAAGCGCTCGCCTTGCTCCTCCGAGTAGCTCTCATGCTATCGAATTTATCAAGATGAGTATCAAGGATATGGAATTTGAAGGACATCCTACAGCCCATTGTGCCGTAGTTCTTCACCAGAGTCTCAACCAGTTCCACATAGTTTTCGACCTTGTGATTGCCCAGGAAGCCACGAACCACTGTGACAAAGCTGTCCCAAGCTGCTTTCTCCTTACTAGTGAGCTTCTTGGAGAATTCATTGCACTCCAGGATCTTCTTTATCTGTGGTCCGATGAAGACACCGGGTTTGAAATTTGCTTCAGACAGCTTAGGGAAGAAGTCTTGAAGGTACTTGAAGACTACCGATTCCTTATCTACAGCTCTGATATTGTTTCACAAGGCCCAATTTGCAGTGCAGTGGTGGCATCAGCACCTTCCGGGGGTCCACCAGTGGCTCCCACTTGACGTTGTTCCTCCCCACAGAGAACTCGGTCTGCTGTGGCAGTCCCGCCTGTGGTAGTGCGCCTTGGTGTCCCTGCTGTCCCAAAGGCAAAGACAGCAGGGAAACTTGGTAAAACCGCCTTGGAGACCCATCAGGAATGCCACCATTTAGAAGTCTCCGATGACCTCCCAGCCGTACTCATCATACTGCAAGGCGTCCAGCAAGGTCTTGATGCTGTTGTAATCCTCTTTGAGGTGCACCGAGTGAGCGAGGGGAAGAGACGGGTACTTGCTACCATTATGGAGCAGCACGGCTTTGAGGCTCCTGGATGAGCTGTCAATGAAGAGGCGCCACTCATTCTGGTTACAGGCGATTCCGATTGCCTGGAACAGACTGGTCACATTGTGGCAGACGCAGAGCCCATCTTGACGGGTGAAGAAGCTGCAAAAATGTTGGTGACGCTTCCTCTGATTTGCAACTTGCACACTTTCATCCAACAAGTTCCACTGCTTCAGCCTAGACGTCAAAAGCTCGGCATTGGACTTGGTGAGACCAAGATCTCTGATCAAGTCGTTGAGTTTTTTTGGTTGGGGTAGTATGGGTCTCTCTCCTCAGCTCCACCTCTGAAATTGTCATCTGGATCTACAACGTCTTGTTCGCTCTCTGACTTGCTGCTCTCTTCTAAAGACGGCTGCTCTCTCCCTCCGGAGGAGTGGGTACGGGGAGCTCATGGCAGTGTGGCACCGGGATGATGGATGAAGGACGGTCCGGATACGTGATAGCAGGTGGATTCTTGCCAGTCCGACGTTTAGATGGGTCCACCATGCAGAAGTAGCAGTTGCTTGAGTGGTCAGTGGGTTCCCACAAAATTCTTTGGATAGCGAACTTCATGGCTCTCTTTTCCCCTTTGTACCATCCTACAAAAATACATTTATTTCACCCGTGACTAAGGGTGCATGTGACGACACAGTGCAGACCTCATAATCATTTTTTGTTATTGTTGCGCTAACCACTAAGCCACCGCCCCCCCGCGCCCTGCCACAGACTTCTCCACCAACACCCGAATTCTATTCGGCACAGAACGCGCGCCGCCAAGGGCGAGCCCGGAGCTCGGAGCTCGGAGCCGGCCACGCCACGCGGCGCGCCGAGCCAGCCGCGTCGTAGTTTGAGTGATAAAGCGGCCAAGTTATTGGATCGATGGGAGCATAATTGTGTTGTATGGATCGCGGAGGGCAGGCGGGCGGGCGGTCGAGGGTTCGGATTTGAGCAAGGATTGTGTGTGTGTGATCGTTCGCGTGTGTATGTCGGGGTGTGTGTGTGTTGGGGGGAGCGGTGGCGTAGTGGTTAGCGCACTGCGCCATCTACCTGAGGGTCGCGGTTAGCGCGCTGCCCTAACGAACTCGCGGATCAGAATTCGATTCCCGCTCACAACAATTCATCCGAACACACCATGTGCCTCCCCTAGGTCGACTGAGCCTCAAATTAGTACCTAGTGTGCTGTGTAAACATCGCCGCTGGGGAGTCAAGGGCGGCCGAGCGCGGTGCTGGCCACCCACCCCCTCGTGTGCCCGTGCCACCATTCAATGGTGTTCGCTCGCAGCACTTGGCCCCAACAGTCTGTTAAGGCTCTACAGGGGATATGTGCGCGTGCTACAGTGTGTGCGTAAACGTGCGCGCGTTGTGGGTGTGGGTGGTGGTGGCGGGGCGAGGGAATCTGATGCCGCCTTCAATCGCGGATCGATGGCCCTGGTGCCCGGCCTGACACGGCCTCTGGCCCTGCTACAGCCACCGACCGCTGTACCTGGGCCAACCGGGGCTCGCTTAACCAACCACTCAGTCACGTGGCAACTCACGGTCGCGATCCCTTTAACCCCTATCGCTGGAGCTAACACCCGCAGGGTTCATTGTCCGTTCCTTTAACGAATACTCACAGCGAATGAAAGGCAGTCGCCCTCCCCCCCCTGCCTCCCCCCCAAGCTCTCTCCAGGCCGAGGGGTCGACAAGCTGCTTCTCCGCATCAGCACGCGGCTCTTTAAGAAGCTTCTGCTGCTTCGTGGTGGTTATTTATTGAGGACCGCCGCCGCCTCGTATTCACCGCAAGGTATTGCGGCGGCCCTTGAAAATATTGAGTTTGGTTTTTTTTGTTTTTTAATCGAATTTTAAATTTAAAAAAAAAGTCTCTTCTTCTTATTGTGGTAACCCCACCCCCTGTGCTAGGCAGGCATTGATTGCCCTCGAGGCCAGAACGGTGGAAATTCCACATTCCCGTGGCAGTAGTGATTTGTTCATAATCGAGGTTTTCGGGTTAGATCGCGTCACTATATATATATTTTTTTTTACGCGATCGAACTAAAACACCTCTATTATGGATGATATCGGTCGCGAAAGCCTCCTACGTGTTAAGGAGTGATTTAGTCGGCCTCGTTGGAGCTGTTTACAGCAGGCGCGTTCGCGGACTGAAATCCACATTCCGATGGTCGCACACAGGTGTTTGCTCTTTCAAGGTTAAGAAAATACGATCGCAACGATTTTACAAAGAGTCGTTCGTGCGAGTGTGAAAATTTAGTTTGTGTTTTATCATTTTACATTGAGCAGCCAAACGCACGGCCGTGGCAACATTGTCAATTCCACTGCTGGATGAGGGGTTGGGTCGATCGCGACTGATGCGCGCCGTGACTGGCAGTCGAACATCCATTGGCCATACTTCACCACGCTGGTCAGTGCCGGTTGAAAAATAATGTGGTGCTTACCAGGACCTTCTCGGATACACCTCGTCAGTGATGTTAGCCGTGGCCTGGGATCGAACTCAGGTGGCCGAGTTCATAGCTCACTTCGCTAACCCCTGGCTCGCTGTTAGACCACCTCCATCCACGTGCGCACCAACATTTTGTTGTTGTTATTGAAGCCTTCATCCAGCAGTCGATTGACCATGGCTGATGATGATTGGTATCATCATCATCATCATTGGGCACGCATTTTCATTGCTGGCGGGTGAAGGCGCAATCCTGCATTGCGGGAACGGCCTTCAGCTCGAGGCAGCTCCAGAGGGCCTGCCGTGGAGGGTGTTTGGTCTACTCTTCCACACTGGACAGATGCCTGGGAAGCGTTGGCAGTTACCCACGCGTCAAGCCGCCTCTGGGCGGAACAGAGGCGGCGGAGTTGGAACGGGCGGGGTCCCATTGTCCCCCCACTTGCCGCTCAGGGACAGGGAGCCCGTCCGTGTCCAGTGCGTGCTTGACACCACGACACTCAGGGGAGGGGGGCGGGTGAAGGGGGTGGGGGGCGCAGCACCCCCGCCACTGTAACAATGGGGAGTGTTTAACGGTTGTTAAATATTCAGCCGGGGCGCCGCGTCACAATGGAGCGGCGGTCGACGCAAACTCCCCCGGGTGACCTCGCCGCGTCTCGGGGGACCCCCCTCCACCGCCCCCCTCCCCCCCCGTGACAGGGGCCCTGACTTGTTGATCGGGGCGTGCAGATCCCCCTCTGAGTGAAATGCTCCCCAGACAAACATAACGCGCTCCAGTGATTTGGCAAATGTCCAGAGCGCGCACGCGCAAGACAAAGATCCCCCGTATAGCCCGTAACAGAGTGTCGGGGTAAGTGCTGCTCGCGAGTGGAGTGACCCTATGGAGGCCGGAACTGCACGAGGGGGTGGCTGGGTGGGTCTCCAGCACCACGCCCGGTCGTCTTTGTTTCCCTAGTGGCGATGTTTGCTACACATCGCTGCAGGTACTCATTTGAGGCCGAGTCGACCTCGGGGAGGCCCAGGACCGGTTCAGATAATCGTCACTGGCGTTGGCCGTGAGCGGGAATCGAACCCGGGTCGCCAGGTTCATAGCGCAGCGCGTTGACCGCTACAACACCGCTCTGGTGAACACGCGCACACTCACACGCGCCATCACCACGGCATGTGGCAATCCTTGAATACTTTTAAACAGAACGCGAACCCTTCCCCTGTAAGCCCCCACGCCTTCCTACGCGAGTACACATCGTTGTTCATATCACAGCGCGCCGAGATAATCCACCGCTGGACGAGGGCCTCTGCACGCCGCGTCGGTCACCACGTGTTTGCGTCGCTCGACCGCCGCGGGTCGTTGGCACAGGACCGGTTCGGATGTCATCACTCGCCGCCTGGAGTCGAACGTCGCCGTTGGTCGGCAGCCTGGCCGGGTTCACGGCGCGAGCCACACCGCGCCGCCGCTTCGACTCGCTACGCCGAGGAGCAGGAGCAGGAGGAGCAGGAGGAGGAGGAGCAGGAGGAGGAACGTGGTGGTGGTCTTCAAGATGTCCGGTTAAAAGGGGAAATTTGACAAGAACGAAGCCAGTGGAGACCGCCCTGTGCGATCTCCTGGCGCGGCAGCTGAAACGAAGGTGCCAATTCATCAAATCCCCCCCCCCCCCCCACTCCCCCGCAGTGTAACCGGGGTAGAGTGTCGGTATACCCACTCCTTCACTATTAAAGTGCAGGCAATTTGCAGGGCTGCGCCTTTACCTTTTAGTTACGAAACTGGAGGCAGATGTGACACGCGGTGACTTGGGCCGCCGTGCCGTTTGTACGGAGCATCACATTCACGCTGCCTGACTCTCGGTAATTGATAACGGTTACCGGTTCAGCGTTTGTCGTTTAACACCACCGATATACATGTCGACGCGTAGCCACACGTGTGTAGAGCATACACACATGTGCAACTCATAACAAAGACACAGGGATCCCCAATATAGCCTTACGAGACTGTTGGGACAAGTGCTGTTAGCGAGCGCCTCATAAACTCCAACACAGCACACGAGGGGGTGAGTGACCAGCACCACTCCCGGCCGCCTTTGTGTCCCTCGTGACGATGTTTTCACATCGCACCAGGTACTCACTCGAAGCTGAGTCGACCTAGGGGAGGCCCAGCACCGATAATTGTCACTGGTGTTGACCGTGAGCAAGAATCGAACTCGGGTCAGCGCGTTCCCCCCATAACACACATGCACCAACACGCACACACACACACACATGCACCACCACACACAATCACACACACATGCACCAACACGCACACTCACACACACACACATGCACCAACACGCACACTCACACACACACATGCACCAACACGCACACTCACACACACACACACATGCACCACCACACACAATCACACACACATGCACCAACACGCACACTCACACACATGCACCAACACGCACACTCACACACACACATGCACCAACACGCACACTCACACACACACATGCACCAACACGCACACACACACATGCACCAACACACACACTCACACACACACATGCACCAACACGCACACTCACACACACACATGCACCAACACGCACACTCACACACACATGCACCAACACGCACACTCACACACACACATGCACCAACACGCACACACACACATGCACCAACACGCACACTCACACACACACATGCACCAACACGCACACACACACATGCACCAACACACACACTCACACACACACACATGCACCAACACACACATTCACACACACACACATGCACCAACACACACACTTACACACACACACATGCACCAACACGCACACGCACACACACACATGCACCAACACACACACTCACACACACACATGCACCAACACGCACACTCACACACACACACGTATACAAACGGCGAACGCCAGTGACCAACACCAAAACCGGTCTCCTCTACGTGGACTCAGCCTTAAGTGAGTTCCTGGCGCGGTGTGTGCGTGTGCAAACATCACTGGGGATACAAAGGCGTCCGGGCGTGGTGTTGGCAGACCCCACCTCCTCGTGTTCCGTACTGACCATCATAGATGCTGCTCGCTAACAGCACTTGTCCCAAACAGTCAGGGCAGGCTATCCGGGGGATCTTTGTCTTTGTGTGAATTAGCGTGTGAATGCTCACGCTCAATTTGCACATGAGTGGCCAAATCTTCTAAGCACTTTGCAAATGAATCAGTGACAGCATAGCGCCCTTCTCTCTCCGACCCGCACCCTCTTCACATTTAGATTTAATTCGCATTAGTGACTCCCGACAGTACAGCAAGTAAGTTTCGTTATTGACCGGCACGGATGATTATTTGTTGATATTCCATCTCTCCTGTATAGCGAAACTCTCATTCGTGGAAAGTTACAGATACATACCGTACGTACAAAGATCCCTTTTAACAGAGTGTTGGGGCAAGTGCTGTTTGTGAGCACCTACTAATGCCGGAAAGGCACACGAGGGGATGGGTGGACAGCACCACACCCGGCTGCCTTTGTCTCCCCAGGGCTCGTGTTTTCACACCACACCAGGAATTGATTCGATGCTGAGTCGACCTAACGTAGGCGCAGGAGTGGTTCATATATTCACTCACACTCTAACACACGCGAACATACGTGTACATATATATAAACATGCATGCACATGCGACATGGGGTGATTGGGGTGATGGTGGTGAGATAAGTCGCGTGGGGAACGGTAGCGCAGTGGTTAGCGCACTGTGCTACGAACCCGGCGATCCAAGTTCGATTCGCGCTCACGGCCAACACCAGTGACGATTGCTGTGTCTAAACCCGTCCTGGGCCTCCCCTAGAGTCTCAAATGAGCACCTGGTGCGGTGTGTAAACATCGCCACTGGGGGAGACAAAGGCGGTCCAGCGTGGTGCTGGCCACCCTCCCGCCCGTGTTGCCGTGTCGGCCTTCATAGGTGCTCCTCGCTGACGACAGCACTTGCCCCAACAGTCTGTTGGGGCTATACGGGAGATCTTTGTCTCTGTGATCCTGATGGTGATTCGCAGTCGAAGCGTGAAGCTTTATCTGCTGCTGCTGCTGCTGCGTTGGTGCACATCCAGCGACACCACTCGACTCGTTTCTCACCAGCGCTGCCTTTACACGAACGCAACATATACGATGTGCTATGAAGAGGGGTCAATGCCCCAAACGTCGCCTATTATATTAGCTTAATTTTATTTTAAGGTCACACAGTGGTATTGATGGACGTGTTGAATTTGTATGATGACAAGAGTCGTTTTTGTTGATGATGATGATAGTAATGACGTACGAGTCGATAACAGTAATTCCCTACAATTGTGGTAACGTTCCCAACAACATCATCATCATCATCGTCGTCGTTATCATTGTACGTGGCAGGACCCTCCTCGCACGGGGAGTCTTGAGACTCGCCCAGGCTCCCCCAGGAACCGCGTCCACCCGCGGCACGGTGGTCGCTGTTGTCAAAGGTAGCGGCTCATTTACGTTCAAAAAACGAGATCATGAATCCAAATAGACTCCCGTAACCACCGGGTTAAGTAGCGGACGTCAATTACTCTCGCCCGCTTGTGACCGCCCGCACAATGCCCCTCCCCCCCCCTCCCCGTGCCAGTGCCTCGTGTTGTCACCGTGAAACAATGGCAGTGGTACTTTCTGCGGGTACTTACACAATTAGTACTGCTGCGGGTACTTACACAATTAGTACTGCTGCGGTAAGTACACAATTAGTACTGCTTGGGTACTTACACAATCAGTACTGCTTGGGTACTTACACAATTAGTACTGCTGCGGGTACTTACACAATTAGTACTGCTTGGGCACTTACACAATTATTACTGCTGCGGTAAGTACACAATTAGTACTGCTTGGGTACTTACACAATCAGTACTGCTGCGGGTACTTACACAATTAGTACTGCTGCGGGTACTTACACAATTAGTACTGCTGCGGTAAGTACACAATTAGTACTGTGGGCACGTACGCAATCAGTACTGCTGCGGTAAGTACACAATGAGTACTGCCGTACGTACACAATCAGTACTGTGGTAAGTACACAATCAGTACTGCCGTACGTACACAATCAGTACTGTGGTAAGTACACAATCAGTACTGCCGTACGTACACAATCAGTACTGTGGTAAGTACACAACTGGTACTACCGTACGTACACAATCAGTACTGTGGTAAGTACACAATCAGTACTGCGTTACGTACACCATCAGTACTGTGGTACGTACACAATTAGTACTGCCGTACGTACACAATCAGTACTTCAGGTACGTACACTCGCAGCACCAAATATCACGATCGTGTCGGTACCGCAGTACAACTTCCCCAACGCGCCGCTGTGCAGGGGGCAGGGAGGGTCGCCGCTTGGGACCCCGGGGGGATGGCACCGAATTTGGCTAAAGCCGGAGGTCGAGCCTGGCCAGTAACCACGGATGGGCGACCACGTGACCACCGTGCGCACAGGGCAGGCGCAGCGGGCCTCGTGGGCAGCAGAGGGCAGCAGCGCGAGCAGATTCCGCGGTACGTACGGTGGACTTCTTTCGCACCGTACCGTCGCCGACCGGGGGGCTTGACGAAGCGCGTGGTCAAATGTCTCTCGCGGCCCAGCGAGGTGTGGTGATGCCCTCACTCAGCAGTGGTCTGGCCTCAAACAGCAATACTCTTGAACTGCCACGCCTCGAATGGACAGTACGACCACAGTGTCCGCTCGGGGTTACCGGACTGCAACTCGGGCGTACGGCAGCAATAGGACTGATGACGCACGAGTGATGTCGTGCAACGCAGTTTAGTGATGAGAATCGGTTTTATTTCTTTTCAGAAATCGGATTTTGTTGTTGTTGTTGTTGTCGTCGTGGGCGGTGGGGTGGCGATTTTTAGGCCGGAATTGTGGGGTTCTGTTTCGTGTTTTCACTTTTGTGCCCTCTCCACCGTCCGCGCGTTACGTTCAATCGCGATCATGTAATCATCGTCATTTTTGTTCGTGCACAAAAAGGTGTACCCATCAGTTCAACAGCACTTCTCTAAGGCGCGGTTATTTTCAGATCGATCATTTTGGCAACGTGATCGGCGCCTTTCCCAGACGCACGTGAGTCAATGGCCGCTTGTGACGTCACTTACGTTGACGTCACATTTTCGGTTTATGTTGTTTAAACATCCTACATTTAGGATTTGGATGCAAGATTTCGATTTTTGTATATAAACCTCGAAAATCACTACGATGCAATGCTATAATATCACTACAGTACACTCATATCACAACATCGCAATACACTAATATCACTACAATGCAAAACGGTATTATCACTGCTATACAATAATATCACTCCAGTAAAATACAGTTTTTCAGTTTCAGTTTATTTCTTTTGGTATAGCCCTGTGAGCCATTCGGCTCTTGAATCGGGTGCAACCACAAGAAAACTTAGATTAAGGCCGTCAATCTAACTCCGTACTACAACAAAACAAACATGTCCAAACCAAAAAACGTTTTCGAAATCACCAAAAAATAAAGCCATAATTGCAATGTAACAGTGATCATAGGGACTGTGACCGAATTTTTACAATAAACTACGTAAATAACAATAGAATATATACTAATATTACTATAATACCATAAGATCACTACAATACACTAACATAGCTACAATACAATAATATCACTACAATACAGTAACATTGGTACAATATAATACAATAATATCAATACAATACACTAACATAGCTACAATACACTAATATCAATACAATAAACTACCATAGCTACAGTACAATAATATCAATACAATACACTAACATAGCTGCTAAACAATACATCCATACCACTACAATTTTTTTTTACATTTATCATTGCAATTAACCAATACATTAATATCACTATTAATATTTTAGCGATATTAATGTAATTCATTACTGCAATACATTAATATCGCTAAAATACAATAAACTCATATCACTACAATACAATGTACAAACTTAGCTACCATACAATGGACTAATATTACTCAAATACACTAATATCGCTACAATAGGCAATATCGATACAATACCCTACAATACAATACTATCACCATCACACTAAATTATCAATACCATACAATCCACACATATCACTACAATGCAATACACTAATATTACTTAAATGCAATGGACTAATATCACTACAATACAATACGCTAATATCACTACAATACAATATACTAATATCACTACAATACACTAAAATCAATACAATACACTAACATCATCAATACACTAACATCAATACAATACACTAACATCATCAATACACTAATATCACTACAATACACTAGTATCACTACAATACACTAACAGCATCAATACACTAATATCACTACAATACACTAACATCACTACAATAAACTAATATCACTACAATGCACTAACATCACTACAATACACTAACATCACTACAATACACTAATATCACTACAATACACTAATATCACTACAATACACTAACATCACTACAATACACTATCATCACTACAATACACTAATATCACTACAATACACTAACATCAATACAATACACTATCATCACTACAATACACTAATATCACTACAATACACTAACATCATCAATACAATACACTAACATCACTACAATACACTAACATCACTACCATACACTAATATCACTACAATACAGTAACATCACTACAATACACTAATATCACTACAATACACTAATATCACTACAATACACTAACATCACTACAATACACTAATATCACTACAATACACTAATATCACTACAATACACTAACATCACTACAATACACTAACATCACTACAATACACTAATATCACTACAATACACTAATATCACTACAATACACTAACATCATCAATACACTAACATCAATACAATACACTAAAATCAATACAATACACTAACATCAATACAATACACTAACATCACTACAATACACTAATATCACTACAATACACTAACATCACTACAATACACTAACATCACTACAATACACTAACATCAATACAATACACTAATATCACTACAATACACTAATATCACTACAATACACTAACATCACTACAATACACTAACATCATCAATACACTAATATCACTACAATACACTAATATCACTACAATACACTAATATCACTACAATACACTGATATCACTACAATACACTAATATCACTACAATACACTAATATCACTACAATACACTAACATCACTACAATACAGTAACATCACTGCAATACACTAATATCACAACAATACACTAATATCACTACAATACACTAATATCATCAATACACTAATTTCATCAATACACTAACATCACTACAATACAGTAATATCATCAATACACTAACATCACTACAATAGACTAACATGACTACAATACACTAATATCACTACAATACACTAACATTAATACAATACACTAATATCACTACAATACACTAATATCACTACAATACACTAACATCACTACAATACACTAATATCACAACAATACACTAATATCACTACAATACACTAATATCATCAATACACAAACATCACTACAATACACTAATATCATCAATACACTAACATCACTACAATACACTAACATCACTACAATACACTAACATCACTACAATACACTAACATCAATACAATACACTATCATCACTACAATACACTAATATCACTACAATACACTAACATCATCAATACAATACACTAACATCACTACAATACACTAACATCACTACCATACACTAATATCACTACAATACAGTAACATCACTACAATACACTAATATCACTACAATACACTAATATCACTACAATACACTAATATCACTACAATACACTAACATCACTACAATACACTAATATTACTACAATACACTAATATCACTACAATACACTAACATCACTACAATACACTAACATCACTACAATACACTAATATCACTACAATACACTAATATCACTACAATACACTAACATCATCAATACACTAACATCAATACAATACACTAAAATCAATACAATACACTAACATCAATACAATACACTAACATCACTACAATACACTAATATCACTACAATACACTAACATCACTACAATACACTAACATCACTACAATACACTAACATCAATACAATACACTAATATCACTACAATACACTAATATCACTACAATACACTAACATCATCAATACACTAATATCACTACAATACACTAATATCACTACAATACACTAATATCACTACAATACACTGATATCACTACAATACACTAATATCACTACAATACACTAATATCACTACAATACACTAATATCATCAATACACTAATTTCATCAATACACTAACATCACTACAATACACTAATATCATCAATACACTAACATCACTACAATAGACTAACATGACTACAATACACTAATATCACTACAATACACTAACATCAATACAATACACTAATATCACTACAATACACTAATATCACTACAATACACTAACATCACTACAATACACTAACATCACTACAATACACTAATATCACTACAATACACTAACATCATCAATACACTAACATCACTACAATACACTAATATCACTACAATACACTAACATCACTACAATACACTAACATCAATACACTAACATCACTACAATACACTAAAATCATCAATGCCCTAAAATCAATACAATACACTAACATCAATACAATACACTATCATCAATACAATACACTAACATCATCAATACAATGCCATGCACGAGCAGTGGGGTTTTCTGGAACATGAAAGACACTCGCACCGATCACACAACGTCAAAGTAAAACTCCCGTCCACGAAATATCCCACACGACGCTGGTGCTGAAACGCCATGCAAAAGTAAAAGACCACATTTACATAACAGCGCGCACTAGCGTCCTGACAATACAATAATTAGCGGGGACAATCCACACACAAAAACACACAAGCACACACACACACACATATATAAACACCCTTCCTCGCCAACACCCGGTGTGATTGTGCACACGGCTCTCGTGGCGTGAGCAGCCACACAAGACGACTCCCGCAACGAAAGGCAACGTCTAAGTCGTCCGCTGCCGTGATCAATCCACTGCTGGATGAAGGAGCCCCCCCCCTCCCCACCCACCAACACCACCACCAACTTTGCTGCCATATAAACGTCGACACGTGTCGCAATCTAAAACGAAGGGAGCGATGTGCAGGACTGAGCACGTCCATCAAATGCATGCAAACAGACGTACACATACATACAGCATATAGGCTACACTTACATACTAATGTAGAACACACTGCGTTCACGTGTACGCGTATGAACGCATCGTACACACAGACACTACATACACATGTACACAGATGCATAACACACATGATATACGCAAACATATATAACCAAAGACAAAGACACTCCGTATAGCCTCTAACAGACTGTTGGGGCAAGTGATGTTAGCGAGTCGCACCTATGCAGGCTGGAACAGCACACGAGGGAGTGGGTGGCCAGCACCACGCCCGGACGCCTTTGTCTCCCCAGTGGCGATGTTTACACGCCGCATTAAGTACTGATTTAAGGCTGAGTCGACCTAGGAGGGGCCCACAATCGTTGGCAAAACCCGTTTCAAATATTTCTCGCCAGCGGATGTCATTTTGCCGGCCGCGACTCCAACTCAGTCCGGATTCGTAGCGCGGCGCGCTAACCGCTGCGCCACCGCTCCCACTCACACGCTCTTACACGGTGGTGTAGGCACGGCATCAGACATCACCCAGGGTTCACAAACTCAGCAATAGGAAACACTATTATACGCGTAGATTAATGTTTCACGTTCTTTATCCACTTTATTTTATAAACGACTGCGCGCAGAGCCATTACTGTGCATTACTCTGTTGTAGCGGATGCACCCACACATAGACACAATATCGAATGTTTGGTTAATAGGCGCGGCGTGTGTGTTGACTCCGTGTGTGCGTGTCTGTGTGTGAGTGTGTCTGTGTGTGCGTGTGTCTGTGTGTGCGTGTGTCTGTCTGCCTGTGACTTTGCGTGCGCGTGTGTCTGTGTGTGCGTGTGTCTGTGTGTGCGTGTGTCTGTCTGCCTGTGACTTTGTGTGCGCGTGTCTGTGTGCGCGTGTGTCTGTGTGTGCGTGTGTCTGTCTGCCTGTGACTTTGTGTGCGCGTGTGTCTGTGTGTGCGTGTGTTTCTGTGTGTGCGTGTGTCTGTGTGCGCGTGTGTGTCTGTGTGTGCGTGTGTCTGTCTGCCTGTGACTTTGTGTGCGCGTGTGTCTGTGTGTGCGTGTGTCTGTGTGTGCGTGTGTCTGTGTGTGCGTGTGTCTGTGTGTGCGTGTGTCTCTGTGTGTGCGGTGTGGCGGTTAGCGCTCAGCGTTACGAACCCGGCCACCCGAGTTCGATTCGCGCTCACGACCAATAACAGTGGCGGATATTTGAACTGGTCCTGCTGCTGTGTCTCCTTTAGGTAGACTCAGCATTAAGTGAGGGTCTATTTCAGTGTATAAACATCAACATTGGGGAGACAAAGGCGGCCGGACGTGGTGGTGGTCAGCCACCCCATCGTGTGCCGTGCCGGCCTCCATAACAGCACTTGCCCCAACAGTCTGTTAAGGCTATACGGGGGATCTTTGTCTCTGTGTTTGTTTGGCTGTCCGCTTTGCTGCGTGTGGGGAGCGGTGGCGTAGCGGTTAGTGCATTGCGCTACGAACCCGGCGAACCGAGTTCGATTCCCGCTCACGGCCAACACACGTGACGATTGTCTGAACCGATCGTGGGCATCCCCTAGGTCGACTCAGCCTCAAATAAGTACCTGGTGCGGTGTGTAGCAAACATCGCCACTAGGGAGACAAAGGCGGCCGAGTGTGGTTCTGGCCACCCACCCCCTCTGTTAAGGCTACACGGGGGATCTTTGTATTTTTGTTATAGGAATGCTTGGAACGGTGGTCCAGTAGTGGTCAACGCACTGCCTTGAACCAAACCACGTTAAGTTCCATTCCCGGCAAATAGTTGCTCCCTAACATCACTTCGCCCGTGTTGTTTGACCGACTGAAGCAGTTAGTCCGTATTATAATTGAGCGAATTTTAAATATATATTATAATTATTCGCGCTGTTAGCGAGCACCTATTAAGACCGACACGGTCCTTCAGCGCTGATTAATTTAACGAAGCACTACAGGTACCCATTTTAGGCTGAGTCGACCTAGGAGAGGCTCGTCTCCGGTTCTGACTTCTCTTGGCACTGAAGTGAGCCGCGATCGGGAATCGAACTCACACTTCACAGACATTTCGTGAGTGGGCAGTTTTCATGGGTGGATTTTTTTTAGCACAATTATAATCGAGTGTGCGTGTATTTAAATCGACAACCCAATTACTATTGCCATCATACATAAAGACACATATAAAGATTCCCCGTATAGCCTTAATAGACTGTTGGGGCAAGTGCTGTTAGCGAGCACCTATGGAGGCCGGCACGGTACACGAGGGGGTGGGTGGCCAGCACCACGCCCGGCCGCCTTTGTCTCCCTCGTGGCGATGATTTTACACACCGCACAAGGTACTCATTTGAGGCTGAGTCGACCTCGGGGAGGCGCAGGATCGGTTCAGATAATCGTCACTGGTGTTCGCCGTGAGCTGGAATCGAACTCGAGTGCGCCGGGTTCATAGCGCAGCGCGCTGAGCGCTACACCAGCGCTCCCCACACACCACCACCACCAACCACACGAAAGCCACTCCTCTAGAGTGTGACGCTCATGCCGGTAGAAAGCGAACCAGTCGCGGAGCCCTGTAAATGGTTACCGGTTTAACACTCACGCAAAATAGTACGACAACAATCATACACACACGTAATACACACAATACACAACGGACAATAGCTGGAATTCCAGTTATTCTTATTAAATAAACACCCACGCTTATTAAATAAACACCCACGCTCACTCACAACACACACACCACACACACAACACACCACACACACAACACACACACACAACACACCGCACACACAACACACACCACACACACACCACACACACACAACACACACAACACACACACACAACACACACCACACACACACAACACACACAACACACACAACACACACACAACACACACAACACACACAACACACACACAACACACACCACACACAACACACACACACCACACACCCCACACACACCCCACACAAGACACACCACACACACACACACCACACACACACCACACACCACACACACAACACACAACACACCACACACACCACACACACACAACACTCACACAACACTCACACAACACTCACACAACACACACAACACACACACACCACACACACACACCACACACACACACACCACACACACAACACACACACAACACTCACACAACACTCACACAACACTCACACACCACACACACACCACACACAACACACACCACACACACACCACACACACACCACACACAACACACACATACACACACCACACACCACACACACACCACACACAACACACACACAACACACACAACACACACAACACACACACACCACACACACACACCACACACACACACCACACACACACAACACACTGCATCAGTTGCCTCACCTTTAGACACGTGCTCCTCGCACCTGCGCCTCTCTCCCCATTGGCTAGCGGCTGCTCGCGAGCCCCGCCCCCCCCCCCTCCGTTAATGAAGGGGGCGGAGCCATGTTCATTAGGAGCCAGCCAATCGCGTGGCGCCAATCCCGAACCTCGCCTCGTCTCTACAATCAGCGGTGGGTCGCAGTGGGGGCGGTGGGTGGCGGTGACTTCGCATGGGGCGGGCGGAGGAGTTGGTGGACTCCTCTGTGATGGGTGGAGGGGGCGGGGAGGTGGGTGGGAGACGGGGGGAGGGGGTGTCACTCGCACACCCGATGCGTGCGCTCGTCTGCGGCGTGCCAGTGTAGGTGCACGCGCAGCGGCAAGGAGGGCGTGCAGGCTAGAGGCTCTCTCACAGCGGCAGACGCGAGGAGAGAGAGAGCGAGAGAATTACTTTTGGCAAAGTGGCTATGATTGGTTACGGTTATTGTAGCGGTATCACACGCGCAAGTGCGTTCGAGTCGTAGTGCCCAGTCCGCAAGGCACACACACACACAGAGACACACACAGAGACACACACACAGAGACACACACACGACACACACACACAGAGACACACACACGACACACACACAGAGACACACACACACAGACACACACAGAGACACACACGACACACACACGACACACACACAACACACACATAGAGACACACACACAGACACACAGAGACACACACAGAGACACACACAGAGACACACACACACGCGCGTGCAGTGATGTTATGCGCATTTATTTTTTAAAGGGTTAGATTGTTGCAGGACGACTCCGGGTTCTTGTCGACGCCGTGAGCTACAGTCGTACTATTGTCGTGAGGCTGATAGCAGCATTGTAGTGGCGTCGTGCGGATACACGCGGGTAGCAACGCGCCGCTTTAACACAACTCCTGCCGCTGCCTGCGAGCGCTGAAGTTTGCTTCTAAAAGTTGAGCCGCGAAGTTGCGCTGAACACTAAGACCGCCGCGACCACCACCACCAGCACGACCACCAGCACGACCACCACCACCACCAGGACCATCACCACCACCAGGACCATCACCACCACCAAGACCATCACCACCAGGACCATCACCACCGCCAGCAGCAGCAGCAGCAAACAGGTCGGAGAGGAACTGTTGGCATTCGAAACCGCGCCAGGATGTCCAAAGCGGCGGACCACGTGAAGCGGCCCATGAACGCCTTCATGGTGTGGTCGCGAGGCCAGCGGAGGAAGATGGCCCAGGAGAACCCCAAGATGCACAACTCTGAGATCTCCAAGCGTCTCGGCGCCGAGTGGAAGCTCCTCACCGAGGCCGAGAAGAGGCCCTTCATCGACGAGGCCAAGCGGCTGCGCGCCCTGCACATGAAGGAGCACCCCGACTACAAGTACCGGCCGCGCCGCAAGCCCAAGTCCCTGCTCAAGAAGGACCGCTACGCCTTCCCCCTGCCCTACCTGAGCGAGGCGGAGCACCTGAAGGCTGCCGCCTCGCTCCACGGAGCCCAGCCGGGCTCGGCAGCAGCCGCGGCCGCCGCCGCCGCGGCCGCTACGGCGGAGTCGCTCCTCGCCGCGTCGGAGAAGGCTCGCTCCTTCCTGCAGGGCGGTCCGCACGCAGGCCACTACTCGCTGCTGCAGGACCACCACCACCACCACAACCACCACCACCTCTCCAAGATGAACGAGGTCACCTCGTCGCTGGGTGCGGCGGCCGCGGCTGCGGCGGCTGCCGCGTTCCCGTACGCGGGGCTCAACGGCTACGGCACCGGCGCCTTCAGCCCGCAGCACACGCACACTCACGCCTCGCCCGGGAACCCCGGCTACATGATCCCCTGCTCGTGCCCGGCGTGGCCGCCCAGCTCGGGCCTGCAGCCGCCGCTGGCGTACATCCTCCTGCCCGGCATGGCCAAGGCTGGACTGGAGCCCTACGCGAATCATCACGGTGCCGCGCTCTGAGTCGTCCGTCCGGCCGAACGCCTTAGCTGGGGAATGTTTGTGAGGAAGTGAGCAGGCTGCATGGTCGGATGATGATGATGATGATGATCGTGATGATGATCGTGATGATGGTGGTGATGATGATGGTAGTGGTGGTGGTGGTGATGGAAATCCGTCCGTCCCTTTCGCAAAGGAGGGAACTCAAGGGGAGGATGGGGAGGGGATGGACGTCTCGCGAGCGAACTGGAGTCGAACTGTGGCACAAGTGAGCTGAGAGCGCGGTGGTGGCGACGGGTGAGCGGTGCGGTGTGGCGAGGGGTGTCGGTGAGCCCGGCTCTACGGGGTTAAGCACTTTAAGAGCAGGGGATGGCGCGCGAGTGTCTCGGTCCCAAGTGTGGAGGCTGCTCAGCCCGCGTTCTCGTCTCGGCTCTCCTCTCTGCGTCTCAACGCGCACGCGGCTCCTTGCCAATCCACTGCTGGATGACGGCCTCCCCCTCCTCGCCCCCCCCCCCTCCTCCTCCCCACCACACCGATTCGCCATACTTCACCCCAAAAACGAAGAGGAATCGCGTCAATAGTTACGGCCCTCTCTGCACGGTGGGACGTAACTCTCTCCGCCCCCTGTATTTGAAAGCGTTTAGGGTGCGTCTTATAATCCCAGAAGTGTTTGCTGGTAACCGGATTCGTACAATTACTGGAATGCGTCTTACTGTCCGAAGGGTCTTATCGTGCGGGGAATACGGCAATGACTCTTACAATTACGTTCGGGTTATGTTAAGGAATCAATTGGCTTAGCGCTGCAGTAAAAACAACACCAATTGCGTTCATCATCGTTTTAACTCCACTTCATCGCTATCACTATAACGAACGCGTTTTAATTATTCAAAGGAAGATTCTGGCAAAGTTTGCGAAGCTCTTAATATCTTTCATCTTCTACTGTCTTAATTATTATGGGTATTGGTCGTATTGTTATTGTTGGGGCAATGCGTGTTGGTTGTTTGGTACTCAGAGTCGATTCAACGTGATTTGTGTTTCCAAATGTCTTCCTAATCACCATCGTCATGATCATCAATGTCTCAGTCATCATCGCGATCATAATCATCTCTAGAATATCCGTCGGTTTTATCATCATCACCATCATCATCATCACCATCATCATCATCACCACTTCTTCTGTTGGAATGCTGATTCATGTGTTCTTTAAAGTTTCGAGAGCATTGTTTAGTCGTCATCAACCATGATCAATCCACTGCTGGACGTGCGCTTACGCAAGCATCGCCGCCGTCGTTAAGTTGTCACATTCTTCCCTTTACTGGACACCACGACTATGATAATTACTACAAATAGAGGGTGGAGCGGTGGCGCAGTGATTAGCGCCTCTGCTGCTGCTGCGAAGCACGCGACTTGAGTCCTTAGAAACGGCTGAGATCAGCGGGGAGAGAAATCCGAACTGATCCCCGGCGATGCCTCCGACCCCCGGCGCTCAGCCGGCCGGCACTGACCGGCGGTCGTGAGTTTTGGTGAATGCCAGGGCTCTGGTCGTCGTGAAGCCGACGAGGCGTCTCGAGGCCCTCGTCCGGCAGTGGATCGGCCAAGGGACTCGGAGCGAGGAGCCCGAGCGAGCGGTCCTTCTCAGAGCCCCTCTGTCCATGCGAGGGTCACTCGGCGCAAATCCATTTCTCGCGGTGGCCCTCACCAAACCCCTCCCCCCCCCCCCTCATCGTGGAAATTCCACATTCGCGTGGCCTGGAGGTTGGGGTTACGGATAGTCGTGATTTTTTAGTCTCGCGATGTCTCACGGCCGCGTTTAGACTTCCCGCAGCGTGGTGCTCGTTTTATACCGCCCCGCCGTGATGATGGGTCGATGCGACCTCTGTCTGGCTGGCGAGCTCCTCCTGTGGCTGCAGCCGTGACGGCGGCGGTGCGGGTGGCGTTGGACTCGGTTGTAGTTTGTACCACCCCTGTCACCACCCTTGTCACTACCCCTGTCACCACCCTTGTCACCACCCTTGTCACCACCCCTGTCACCACCCTTGTCACCACCCCTGTCACCACCCTTGTCACTACCCTTGT
Source organism: Petromyzon marinus (assembly GCF_048934315.1). Lineage (NCBI taxonomy): Eukaryota > Metazoa > Chordata > Hyperoartia > Petromyzontiformes > Petromyzontidae > Petromyzon > Petromyzon marinus. The sequence goes on along the minus strand of NC_133721.1, from coordinate 4,903,297 downwards.
CACCACCACTGTCACCACCCTTGTCACCACCCATGTCACCTCTCTGTCACTCGCCATCTCACTTCCCCGCTCTTCCTCTATATCATCACCGCCACCATGACCACCGTAATCGTCATCACCATCACCACCACCATCAACACCACCACCACCGTAATCATCATCACCACCATTGCCACCATAATCACCACCATCATGATGATCATCACCACCATCGTTATTTCACGATGTTCCAATGTCCTTGAATCAACGTTGACTTGAAACTTTGACTTGAAGCTGCCGCGGTTATATTCGTTATAAAATAATGCAAACGTAACTTCTCATTCGCTTGCGAAAGTATTTTTTTGTTAAATCTTCGTCCGCCTCCATCCTCATCTTCTTCATCTTCTTCTTCGCGGTTCCGCGACGCGGGAGCGGCGTCGAACTTCGTCTGAGCCGCAGGAGCCCGGCGGGCACCGTCCGTGGGGACGCCGAGGCAGTGAGAGAGCCGTGGGTGCGAGGCCGTCGTGTGCGCGTGTGCGTGTGCGTCTGTGTGTGCATCTGTGTGTGTGTGCGTCTGTGTGTGTGCGTCTGTGTGTGTGTGCGTCTGTGTGTGTGTGTGCGTCTGTGTGTGTGTGTGCGTGTGTGTGTGTGCGTCTGTGTGTGTGTGCGTGTGTGTGTGTGCGCGTCTGTGTGTGTGTGTGCGTCTGTGTGTGTGCGCGTGTGTGTGTGCGCGTCTGTGTGTGTGTGTGCGTCTGTGTGTGTGTGCGTATGTGTGTGTGTGCGTCTGTGTGTGTGTGTGCGTCTGTGTGTGTGCGTCTGCGCGTCTGTGTGTGTGTGCGTCTGTGTGTGTGCGTCTGTGCGCGTCTGTGTGTGTGCGTCTGTGTGTGTGCGTCTGTGTGTGCGTCTGTGTGTGTGTGCGTCTGTGTGTGTGTGCGTCTGTGCGCGTGTGTGCGTGTGTGTGTGCGTCTGTGTGTGCGTCTGTGCGCGTGTGCGCGTGTATGTGTGTGCGCCTGTGTGTGTGCGTCTGTGCGCGTGTGAGTGTGTGCGTTTGTGCGCGTGTGTGTGTGTGCGTCTGTGTGTGTGCGTCTGCGTGTGTGCGCGTGTGTGTGTGTCTGTGCGTGTGTGTGTCTGTGTGTGTGCGTCTGTGCGCGTGTGCGCGTGTGTGTGTGTGTGTGCGTCTGTGCGTGTGTGCGCGTGTGTGTGTCCGTCTGTGCGCGTGTGCGCGTGTGTGTGTGCGTCTGTGCGCGTGTGCGCGCGTGTGTGCGTCTGTGGGTGTGCGTCTGTGCGCGTGTGCGCGTTTGTTGAACTTCTTTCGCACCCTACACCTTGCTAACTCGAACGTTAAGACGTCGTCACGGCCACCACGGGCGTGCGTGTGTTTGCCTGTCTGTGTGTGTGCGTGTGTGTGTGTGCGTCTGTGTGTGTATGTGTGTGTATGCGTGCACCTAGCATGGCACCAGCGCCGTGGTGAGGTCACCGCCACTTACTGCTGGTCGACGATTGTCGCGGTGCTGCGTGCTCGTGACGCAGACGCCTCTCGAGCGCTGTACAGATGTACATAGAGAATTACACCGCGGACTTAGCGAATATTAGTGAATAAACACAATTATTGTACTATAATATAATTCATGATGATGACGCTAAAGAAAACAATAACACGTGTTTTAAAGATTATAACTGAACCTATACCGATCGCTGTAAACACATAGTCGGCGCTAATTGTTCGTCCGTCCGGCTGGGAGCGTAAACAATGTTGTTGTTGTTGTTGATCGTTTGTGTCAATCAGAAAACCCTTACTCCGCGAGCAGATGTCGTGTGTAAGAGACGCCGCACACATGTGTTTCATACGTGTCATGTATTATTCTGTACCATATACGATGTTTGTTTTGCACGGCGTGCGCGTGTGTGCGCGTGCTGGGCCTCCCGTAGGTCGACTCAGTCTTAAACGAGTATCTTGGTGCGGCGTGTAAGCGTCGCCAGTAGGGGAGACAAAGGCGGCCGGGCGTGATCATCTGGCCACACCGCATCCTCCTCATAGGTGCTGATACTCGCGAGCAGCACTTGCCCCAACAGTCTGTTGAAGGCTACACGGGGGATCTGTGTCTGTGTGTAATCGTCAAATTCAACGTCACGCATTCCGTCACGTCGTCCTCTACGTTCCGTTGCGAATATGCACGAAAGCAAAGTGTGACATTCGGGAGAGAAAAAAAACCCACAACGACGTTTGTAACACTTCCTTCCACGAAACTTTTGCAGAGTATTCCAATTAAGATTAAAGCCAAATATCTAACTGGTTCTGACTGGAGGAATATCTCGCAACGCACACGCGTAGAAGTGTATTGCTGTTCATGCGTCAGCGCGTGCTTGTGTGTGTACACAGTCACGTGAACACACACAGTCACGTGTACACACAGTCACGTGTACACACAGTCACGTGTACACACAGTCACGTGTACACACACACAGAGTCGCGTGTACACACACAGTCACGTGTACACACACACACAGTCACGTGTACACACACGGTCACGTGTACACACACACACAGTCACGTGTACACACACAGTCATGTGTATACACACACAGTCACGTGCACACACACAGTCACGTGCACACACACACAGGCATGTGTACACACACACAGTCACGTGTACACACACACAGTCACGTGTACACACACACAGTCACGTGTACACACGCAGTTACGTGTACACACACACAGTCACGTGTACACACACAGTCATGTGTACACACACACAGTCACGTGTACATACACACACAGTCACGTGTACACACACAGTCACGTGCACAAACACACAGACATGTGTACACACACACAGTCACGTGTACACACACACAGTCACGTGTACACACAGAAAAAGTCACGTGTACACACAGTCACGTGTACACACACACACAGAGTCGCGTGTACACACACACAGTCACGTGTACACATACACACCAGCGCTGTACCTTCATCCAAGTGCATTGCGTCGCGAGGTGTCGCATTAAAAATTCGACTGACGCAACTCGATCTAGTCGTCATCGCCGTTATGGATATCGCGGATGTGTCCGACACCACGTGCTTTTTTTAATATTTGCAGGCCGTCACGACCGCTATCACGATTCGTGATCAGTTTGTATTTGCCGCTGTTCGTCGTGCGTAGTTGTGTATAATGTCAATGTTTTCAGAATATATATTTTATACCGGAGGAGGAATCCGATGAGCTATAAAGCTCTTTGACACAGATGTCCAGTAGGGTCAGCACGTTACAACAACAAACACGACAGAAACACGATCGGAGTGCAAATTATAGGAAGCGTACAAAAACGTACAACTCGACTTAAAAAAAAAAATGTTTACCTGTTGAAGCCCACTGTGACACGCACGTGTTGTCACGCCGTGTGACAACACAGCGTGTGACACACACACACGTGTGTGACACACACGTGTGATACACACGTGTTGTCACGCCGTGTGACACTCACCCGCACCGATTGGCGCCGTGCGTCAGCTCCACGGCAATGTCGCAGAAGCCCCAGCAAGAACAACAACAACAACAACAATGTTTTCATAACTCTTGTCCGACGTTTCGCAGGAGTTCGGCTCTCGCCCGACTCGCTTGGACCTGTGCCGGCCCTGTCGAGTGCCGGTGAAGGGTTGTAGTTAAACGTTGACATTAAACCTGCACGATGTAACAACCAAAAACCAACTGCTTATGAATTGACATCACATGTGTGTACGTGTGTGTGCGTGTGTGAACATGCGCACGCGAGTTGTGTGTTGAGGGGCTGCAGTGTCGCGCTAGTGGTTAGCGCAATGCGCAACGAACCCTGCCCACACGAGTTCCTTTCCAGCTCACGGACGAGTAACAGTGGCGAATATGCGAACCGGTTCTGGGCTATTCCCTCGGTCGACTCGTCCTTACGGCAAGTAAGTACGCGGTGCGGTCTGCGTTTAAACAACAGCATTGTGGGGAAGACAAAGGCGGCCGGGCGTGGTGGTTGGTCACCCGCCCCCCTCGTGTGCCAATGTCGCCGCCGTGATAGGTGCTGCTAACAGAACTTCGCCAACCAACAAGCCCGTTAAAGGCTGCACGGGGCATCTTTGTATTTGCGCGTGTACATATATACATACACATACGTGTGCGTATGTGCGAAGTGTTCTACACGCGTGTGGAGTGTTCTACACGTGTGTGGAGTGATGATCGCAATATCGATTTGCCGTTTAGGGAGGCAGAGCGCGTGGGTTCGATCCCGACCCGATATTTGGAGTTTGAATTTTCTCTCTCTCCCCCATGGTCGCGGAGGACACGCATGTGACATCACGAGAATTTGACCTGCGCTACATTTCCACGTGATGATGATGATGATAAGCTGTCGCTTGGCTGAGCTACCATTTGTGACCGGGTCGCCGCTTCTGGTTGGGCTGATTGCCCATGCATCGGCGCTGCGATCTGCCAACTGGACACTGCGGTGTCTTCGGCTCTCAACAAGTCGCTTAGACGGTCACGCAGATTAATGCCGACGTTACGACTTCTAAGATTGTTCACGCTCAAGTGAAATGTTAATGGTCTCTTAGCCAATCCACTGCTGGATGGTACACCGCGCGGTGACCATACTTCACCGCGCCGGTCACTTCGCTGCCGTGAATGGGTGAGGCACAGGGAGCAGTTGTGATATTTTTCGCCTCTTACGTCTCGTGCCAGATTTCATTCACCGTGGCTGGGAATTGAACTCAGAGCCCTAAGGTTTCGGAGCGTCGTGCGCTAACCGCTGCGCCACCGCTCCGGAGGGAAAAAAAAAGATCGTAATCACATTACATGAAATATCACGCGGTACAAATGTTGTTTGTAACGAGCCATAACATGTGAAATTGATACACATCATAGCAACGGTGCGTCCGTGAACATGTGTGTGTGTGTGTGCGTTGACGGGACATAGCGATACATATCAACACATGTCGGACACCCACGCACACTGGCGCACCACAGCCGAGCAGCTGTTTGTGTTGAACGCGGTACGCGCAGATACCGTGCGCACTTAACCATTGTCGAAATGCCCGCGTACATTTAGCGAATTCACGTCTAGAGATGCGTGTGCCGTGCCGCTAACAACACTTGCCCCAACAGTCTGTGAAGGCTATCTTTGTCTTTGTTTATGTTGTCTGTGTGTCCACGTGTGTCTCATTGCCTGTCTCTAATTTCGAGACGACTTTACAGATTTTGCCCTCCTCCAGAAAAAAAAAAACTTAGCCGACTACAAACTCAAACAAACACATGAAGTGATCGCTTGTACACAAGTGTTGATTTATTCTACGCATTTGTTTATAAACAAAACTGAAAAGCAGCTTACTCCCACCACCACATCGGCGTGTGTATATGCGCACACACACACACATGCGCGCGCGTATATACACATCTATACGAACTACATCGAGTGTGTACGTGTATATAACACATGTATTTGTTATATATATATAAATTGCTTGTAAATGTGTGTGTATATATATATTCTGGTACGTGTAAAGTCCATAGGCGTATATATATATACATATATATGATATTGTAAATACGATCTTTGGTACGGTACTTATATCCTTTGGGGAACTAATGTTGTGTGTTACCGGGCAGAGGATGGAGGGGCGCTGTAACGAAGCCATAGAATGAAGCCGATCTCGAAACGTCGACACGATACCTGATCGAATCATCGATACCTGAATGATGGTCACGTGCTTTCGGTACATATACGCGCACGAACACCACCACGCATACCATGCACACTTACCAACGCACACACACTCACACACACACCGTTCAATGTATACATAAGTACACACAAATATTCAATATACAAATATATGTGTATATATATGCAAAGTCAAAGATCTCCCGTATGGCCTTTACCAGACTGTAGGGGCAAGTGCTGTTAGCGAGCCCCTTAGAAGGCCGGCACAGCGCTCTAGGGGGTGGGTGGCCAGCACCACGCCCGGCCGCTTTTGTCTCACTTTTGTGGCGATGTTTTACACATCACACGAGGTATTCATTTGAGGCTGAGACGACCTAGGGGGGGAGGGGTCCAGGATCGGTTCATATAATCCGTCACTGGTGTTGGCTGTGAGCGTGAAACGAACTCGGGTGGCCGGGTTCGTGTCGCGCTGCACACCGAGTCCACCACCACACACAACACGCATTCACTGCAGAGACACACATCATTGTGGTGAGGTGCACACCGAGACCACCACCACCACACACAACACGCATTCACTGTAGAGACACACATCATTGTGGTGAGGTGCACACCGAGACCACAACCACACACAACACGCATTCACTGTAGAGACACACATCATTGTGGTGAGGTGCACACCGAGACAACCACCACACACAACACGCATTCACTGTAGAGACACACATCATTGTGGTGAGGTGTACACTGAGACCACAACCACACACAACACGCATTCACTGCAGAGACACACATCATTGTGGTGAGGTGTACACCGAGACCACCACCACACACAACACGCATTCACTGCAGAGACACACATCATTGTGGTGAGGTGTACACCGACACAACCACCACACACAACACGCATTCACTGTAGAGACACACATCATTGTGGTGAGGTGCACACCGAGACCACCACCACACACAACACTCATTCACTGTAGAGACACACATCATTGTGGTGAGGTGTACACCGAGACCACCACCACACACAACACGCATTCACTGCAGAGACACACATCATTGTGGTGAGGTGTACACCGACACAACCACCACACACAACACGCATTCACTGTAGAGACACACATCATTGTGGTGAGGTGCACACCGAGACCACCACCACACACAACACTCATTCACTGTAGAGACACACATCATTGTGGTGAGGTGTACACCGAGACCACCACCACACACAACACGCATTCACTGCAGAGACACACATCATTGTGGTGAGGTGTACACCGAGACCACCACCACACACAACACGCATTCACTGCAGAGACACACATCATTGTGGTGAGGTGTACACCGACACAACCACCACACACAACACGCATTCACTGTAGAGACACACATCATTGTGGTGAGGTGCACACCGAGACCACCACCACACACAACACTCATTCACTGTAGAGACACACATCATTGTGGTGAGGTGTACACCGAGACCACCACCACACACAACACGCATTCACTGCAGAGACACACATCATTGTGGTGAGGTGCACACCGAGACCACCACCACACACAACACTCATTCACTGTAGAGACACACATCATTGTGGTGAGGTGCACACCGAGACCACCACCACACACAACACGCATTCACTGCAGAGACACACATCATTGTGGTGAGGTGCACACCGAGACCACCACCACACACAACACGCATTCACTGTAGAGACACACTTCATTGTGGTGAGGTGTACACTGAGACCACCACCACACACAACACGCATTCACTGCAGAGACACACATCATTGTGGTGAGGTGCACACTGAGACCACCACCACACACAACACGCATTCACTGCAGAGACACACATCATTGTGGTGAGGTGCACACCAAGACAACCACCACACACAACACGCATTCACTGCAGAGACACGCATCATTGTGGAGCGGTGGCGCAGTGGTTAGCGCGCTGCGCTATGAACCCTGGCACCGGAGTTCGATCCCCCGGGCACGGCTAACATCAGTGGCGAGTGATACATGAACGAGCATCGGGTAAACCCCCTCTCTTCCTCCACCAAGTCGCACCGACCAGGCTGGTGAAGTATGGTCAAACAGCTTCCGTGGCAGACACAGAGCGGGGCATCACTCATCCGGCAGTGGATTGACAAAGAGTTGCGCATTCTAATTACAGAGTCATCATCATCATCATTATAGATCAGCCCATCACGTGGCCTGACTAATGAATCAATTATAACATCATTGTAATTATTACACTTTCATTATGAAGGGCATACTTTCAGTATTTACACAACATGAATGTAACCAATTACACGCACTTACACACGCACTTACACACACACTTACACACACACTTACACACGCACTTACACACACACTTACACACACACTTACACAGTTACACACGCACTTACACAGTTACACACACACACACGCACTTACACAGTTACACACACACTCACACACACCTACACACTTACAAGGATCCCCCGTATAGCCTTAACAGACTGTAGGGGCAAGTGCTGTTAGCGAGCACCTATGAAGGCCGTAACGGTACACGAAGGGGTGGGTGGCCAGCACCACGCTCGACCGCCTTTGTCTTCCTAGTGGCGATGTTTACGCACTGCACCAGGTCCTCATTTGAGTCTGAGTCGACCCAGAGGAGGCTCAGGACCGGATTAGATAGTCGTCACCGCTGTTGGATCGTGAACGGGCATCGAACTGGGGTTGGCGGGTTCGTAGTGCAGCGCGCTAACCGCTACACCACCGCTCCCCACGCACACACATACACACAGATGCAAGCGCTACACAATGAACGGTACTACACACACATATACCCATACACAAACACATACAGTGAGGGAAAAAAGTATTTGATCCCCTGCTGATTTTGTACGTTTGCCCACTGACGAAGAAATGATCAGTCTATAATTTTAATGATAGGTTTATTTGAACAGTGAGAGACAGAATAACAACAAAAATTCCAGAAAAACGCATGTCAAAAATGTTATACATTGATTTGCATTTTAATGAGGGAAATAAGTATTTGACCCCCTCTCAATGAGACAGATTTCTGGCTCCCACGTGTTTTTTTTTTATACAGGTAACGAGCTGAGATTAGGAGCACACTCTTAAAGGGAGTGCTCCTAATCTCAGCTTGTTACCTGTATAAAAGACAGCTATCCACAGAAGCAATCAATCAATCAGATTCCAAACTCTCTGCCATGGCCAAGACCAAAGAGCTCTCCAAGGATGTCAGGTACAAGATTGTAGACCTACACAAGGATGGAATGGGCTACAAGACCATTGCCAAGCAGCTTGGTGAGAAGGTGACAACAGTTGGTGCGATTATTCGCAAATGGAAGAAACACAAAAGAACTGTCAATCTCCCTCGGCCTGGGGCTCCATGCAAGATCTCACCTCGTGGAGTTGCAATGATCATGAGAACGGTGAGGAATCAGCCCAGAACTACACAGGAGAATCTTGTCACTGATCTCAAGGCAGCTGGGACCATAGTCACCAAGAAAACAATTGGTAACACACTACGCTGTGAAGGACTGAAATCCTACAGCGCCCGCAAGGTCCCCCTGCTCAAGGAAGTACATATACATGCCCGTCTGAAGTTTGCCAATTAACATTTGCTTTGGGGGTGTTTTTCTGCTAAGGGGACAGGACAACTTCACCGCATCAAAGGGACGATGGACAGGGCCATGTACCGTCAAATCTTGGGTGAGAACCTCCTTCCCTCAGCCAGGGCATTGAAAATGGGTCGTGGATGGGTATTCCAGCATGGCAATGACCCAATGTACACGGCCAAGGCAACAAAGGAGTGGCTCAAGAAGAAGCACACTAAGGTCCTGGAGTGGCCTAGCCAGTCTCCGGACCTTAATCCCATAGAAAATCTGTGGAGGGAGCTGAAGGTTCGATTTGATAAACGTCAGCCTCGAAACCTTAATGACTTGGAGAAGATCTGCAAAGGGGAGTAGGACAAAATCCCTCCTGAGATGTGTGCAAACCTGGTGGCCAACTACACGAAACGTCTGACCTCTGTGATTGCCAACAAGGGTTTTGCCACCAAGTACTAAGTCATGTTTTGCAGAGGGGTCAAATACTTATTTCCCTCATTAAAATGCAAATCAATTCATAGCATTTTTGACATGCGTTTTTCTGGATTTTTTTGTTGTTATTCTGTCTCGCACTGTTCAAATAAACCTACCATTAAAATTAGAGAGACTGATCATTTCTTTGTCAGTGGGCAAACGTACAAAATCAACAGGGGAGCAACTACTTTTATTCCCACACTATAGAAACGTACACACGTGCGTACATGCGGTACATCGTCATCATCAGCCGAGCCCAATCCACTGCTGGATGAATGCCTGGCCCACGCCTTCCCATTGCGTCGGCGTCAGAGGAATGCGCCACGCGCAACCTGCAGCGAATGTCCGAGCTCGAGTTGCCGTCGACTGCGCTAATTCGCGCCCCGTGATACTCAGCACGCACACACACACAGACACACACACACACACGTACACACACACACACGTACACACACGTACACACACACACGTACACACACACACACGTACACACACACACACGTACACACACACACACACGTACACACACACACGCACACACACACACGCACACACACGCACACACACGCACACACACACACGTACACACACGTACACACACACACACGCACACACACACGCACACACACACGCACACACACGCACACACACACACGCACACACACACGCACACACACACACGTACACACACACGTACACACACACACGTACACACACACGTACACACACACGTACACACACGTACACGTACACACACACACGCACACACACGGTCACACGTACACGCACACACACGCACACACACACACGCACACACACACACGAACACACACACGTACACACACACGTACACACACACACGTACACACACGCACACACACACAGACGTACACACACACGTACACACGCACACACACACACACGCACACACACACAGACGTACACACACACGTACACACACACACACGTACACACACGCACACACACACAGACGTACACACACACGTACACACGCACACACACACACACACGCACACACACACAGACGTACACACACACGTACACACACACACACGTACACACACACACACACGTACACACACGTACACACACACGTACACACACGCACACACACACACGCACACACACGGTCACACGTACACGCACACACACGCACACACACACACACACGTACACACACACACACACGTACACACACGCACACACACACAGACGTACACACACACGTACACACGCACACACACACACGCACACACACACAGACGTACACACACACGTACACACACACACGTACACACACGCACACACACACAGACGTACACACACACGTACACACGCACACACACACACACGCACACACACACAGACGTACACACACACGTACACACGCACACACACACACACGCACACACACACAGACGTACACACACACGTACACACACACACACACGTACACACACACACACACGTACACACACGTACACACACACGTACACACACGCACACACACACACGCACACACACGGTCACACGTACACGCACACACACGCACACACACACACACACGTACACACACACACACACGTACACACACGCACACACACACAGACGTACACACACACGTACACACGCACACACACACACACGCACACACACACAGACGTACACACACACGTACACACACACACGTACACACACGCACACACACACAGACGTACACACACACGTACACACGCACACACACACACACGCACACACACACAGACGTACACACACACGTACACACACACACGTACACACACACACACACGTACACACACGTACACACACACGTACACACACGCACACACACACACGCACACACACGGTCACACGTACACGCACACACACGCACACACACACACACACGTACACACACACACGCACACACGTGTGTAACATCGCCGCGTGCCGATGATATTGCACACCTGGCTGGCGTTCTCCGCATCGCCAGCCGCCAGCCTGTCTCCCCAGTCTCCCCCGCCTCTCTCTCTCTCTGTGTGTGGTGTTTTAGAAGCAGAGCTCCCTCTGGGTGCCTCTCGTAATGCGGTTGGTGCGCCTGTGCGTGGGTGAACAGTTGCGGGCGAGTTTGCAACAACAACAATAATCATACGGGGGGCGGGGGGGGCTTACCCCTTTTCTGCCAATAAAACAGCGGATCTTAAGATGTCCAAACGCCAAACAGAAGCCTTTCGCAAGGATGCGTGCAACTTTATTGACAAGCTGCGTGTTGCTTCACCGGAGCATCTTACCCTCCGGATAACACGTTGTTACGATCCGACCGGATTCCCCTCTCAATATTAATACTAGCGAGCCGGATAACATAACTTGTCATTGCTATTCGGCTGGATGTTTTTTTTTCTTCCGAGTGTGATTATTATGATGATGATTTGTATCGCTAACCGGCCACATGGCACCACGGTCGAGTGCACGAGACGCAATATATTTTTTTTAATTTGCAACAATTTTTATTTGACAAACGCAAGGCCCACTCAGCTCTGTGGCTCTCTCTCAGACCTGCCTATGACGAATGATCGCTCAACCAAGTGGCTCGTCAACGTGAAGAACATTTAGAGCAGTCTACATACTCGAAGGGCTTGATGTTGATTCAGGGTCGGGATCGAACCCACGACCTCCTGCACACCAGGCGAGGTAGTTAACATCTCCTAGCCACCGTGATGATGATGAGAGAGAGATCGAACCCACGACCTCCTGTAGACCAGGCGAGGTAGTCAACAACTCCTAGCCACCGTGATGATGATGATGAGAGACACAGACCTCCTGTACACCAGGCGATGTAGTTAACATCTCCTAGCCACCGTGATGATGATGAGAGAGAGATAGAACCCACGACCTCCTGTAAACCAGGCGAGGTAGTTAACATCTCATAGCCACCGTGATGATGATGAGAGAGAGATAGAACCCACGACCACCTGTACACCAGGCGAGGTAGTTAACATCTCATAGCCACCGTGATGATAATGAGAGAGAGATAGAACCCACGACCTCTTGTAGACCAGGCGAGGTAGTTAACATCTCCTAACCACCGTGATGATGATGAGAGAGAGAGACGCAAACTCCAAATATACAGCAGGCGTCAGGATCGGGATCGAACCCACGACATCCTGTATGCCAGGTGAGGTAGTTAACATCTCTCAGGGTAATCGAACACACGACCTCCTGTAGACCAGGCGAAGTAGTTAACATCTTCTAGCCACCGTGATGATGATGAGAGACAGAGACGAAAACTTCAAATATTCAGCAGGCGTCAGGGTCGGGATCGAACCCACGACAACCTGTACACCTGGCGAGGTAGTTAACATCTCTCAGGGTAATCGAACCCACGACCTCCTTTAGACCTGGCGAGGTAGTTAACATCTCTCAGGTTAATCGAACCCACGACCTCCTGTATAACAGGCGAGGTAGTAACATCTCCTAGCCACCGTGATGATGATGAGAGAGAGATAGAACCCACGACCTCCTGTAGACCAGGGGAAGTAGTTAACATCTGCTAGCCACCGTGATGATGATGAGAGAGAGAGATAGAACCCACGACCTCCTGTATACCAGGCGAGATAGTTAACATCTCATAGCCACCGTGATGATGATGAGAGAGTGACACAGACCTCCTGTGTACCAGGCGAGGTAGTTAACATATCCTAGCCACCGTGATAATGATGAGAGAGAGACACAGACCTCCTGTGTACCAAGCGAGGTAGTCGACATCTTCTAGCCACCGTGATGATGATGAGAGAGAGACACAGACCTGCTGCATACCAGGCGAGGTAGTTAACATCTCATAGCCACCGTGATGATGATGAGAGAGAGACACAGACCTCCTGTACACCAGGCGAGGTAGTCAACATCTCCTAGCCACCGTGATGATGATGAGAGAGAGACACAGACCTCTTGTAGACCAGGCGAGGTAGTCAACATCTCCTAGCCACCGTGACGATGATGAGAGAGAGAGACACAGACCTCCCGTAGTTAACATCTCCTAGCCACCGTGATGATGATGAGAGAGAGACACTGACCTCCTGAAACCCGGCGAGGTAGTTAACATCTCCTAGCCACCGTGATGATGATGAGAGAGATAGAACCCACGACCTCCTGTAGACCAGGCGAGGTAGTTAACATCTCCTAGCCACCGTGATGATGATGAGAGAGAGACACAGACATCCTGTATACCAGGCCAGGTAGTCAACATCTCCCAGCCACCGTGATGATGATGAGAGAGAGACACAGACCTCCTGTATACCAGGCGAGGTAGTTAACATCTCCTAGCCACCGTGATGATGATGAGAGAGAGACACAGACCTCCTGTATACCAGGCGAGGTAGTCAACATCTCCTAGCCACCGTGATGATGATGAGAGAGACACAGACCTCCTGTATACCAGGCGAGGTAGTCAGCATCTCTTAGCCACCGTGATGATGATGATGAGAGAGAGACACAGACCTCCTGTATACCAGGCGAGGTAGTCAACATATCCTAGCCACCGTGATGATGATGATGAGGCAGAGACACAGACTTCCTGTATACCAGGCGAGGTAGTCAACATCTCCTAGCCACCGTGATGATGATGAGAGAGAGACACAGACCTCCTGTATACCAGGCGAGGTAGTCAACATCTCCTAGCCACCGTGATGATGATGAGAGAGAGACACAGACCTCCTGTATACCAGGCGAAGTAGTCAACATCTCCTAGCCACCGTGACGCCCCTCTAACTCAGTCGTCGAATAACCCGGACGTGGACGACGACGTTCGTCTAGTCTGATGTAGCGTCTGAGCCTCGCCGTGGGAATGTGGAATTCCCACGTGTTTTAGTACAGGGGTTGGAGTCTGCGCGTCTGTTTGCCCTAGACCGCAGGGTATGTTTTCGGGAGTGCACCATCACCCCAACCCGCACGTTGCCCTTCTTGTCTCGTGGAATATTTCGGAAAATAATTTCTATCGCCGCGTGAATTAATCCCGGGATGGGGCCTACGGAGAGAGTTAGGGGGCTTTAGGAAGCGATTGGGTCAAAGTGATGTTGGTTTGGTCAAATTTAACTTCCGTTTGTTAAAGACAGAGACGTTCGATCTGAGTATTTCTTGTTAATGATTTTTATAAAAGTAGTAAACAATAAAGTGTTTATTACGTCCGTACATTTATATACGCGCGCATCTGCATCATTCGTATTTGTACACACAGACACGTACACACACATATATACATATTGATGCACGCGCACGTAGACACACGCAGACACACGCTGACCTGATCACACGTGCGGACTTACACACACACACATAACAACAGCCGTTCTTATACACACACACACTTAACAACAGCCGTACTTATACGCACACACTTAACAACAGCCGTACTTATACACACACACTTAACAACAGCCGTACTTATACACACACATAACAACAGCCGTACTTATACACACACATAACAACAGCCGTACTTATACACACACTTAACAACAGCCGTACTTATACACACACTTAACAACAGCCGTACTTATACACACACATAACAACAGCCGTACTTATACACACACCCTTAACAACAACCGTACTTATACACACACACTTAACAACAACCGTACTTACACACACACTTAACAACAGCCGTACTTACACACACACTTAACAACAGCCGTACTTATACACACACTTAACAACAGCCGTACTTACACACACACACTTAACAACAGCCGTACAAACACACCCTTAACAACAGCCGTACTTATACACACACACTTAACAACAGCCGTACTTACACACACACACTTAACAACAGCCGTACTTACACACACACTTAACAACAGCCGTACTTACACACACACTTAACAACAGCCGCCATTCGCCACTAAATATTTGTAACCTCAGCCCAGCGCTTGTGCCAGACTAGGTTCACTTTGAAGCCCTCACGTGAACTGTGGAAGCGTCACTGCTAGCAAGAGGTCACGGGACACACCCAGGTGAACTGACTGAGATGACCGACAGATGCACCACCTGTGCTCCCCACTGTGCCAACACACATACATACACCAAACTAAGTGGCGGTGACGTCACCACGACGCTTGTGCCAGGCCATGTGCACCTTGAGGCCACGTGAAGTGTCGAATGCCCGCTGGCGGAGGTCACGGGGCAGACCCAGGTGCCATGGGTCGACTTACTAAGATGACTGAGATGACTGGCTGATGCACCACCTGTGCCCCATACTCTGCCAACCTGCTGTGCTTTAGCCACTCGGCGCTCCGCTCGTTGTTGTGAGCGTCGCTCCTCCGCCCTCCGTTGTTGTTGGAGGGCGACTGCCTCCAACTGCCCAGTAGCGTCCTTCACGAGCCTCCTCCACAGAGGCCGATCTTGACACCGCTGGTACCAGTCATCGGCAAGTCCACTCAGCTCCACGTCCTCTTGTACCACATCACTCCATTTCTTCTCTAGCCCGTGCCGCGCCAGTTTAGCCCCCTCGATCCGGCCGAACAAAAGCTGTTTAGGCATGCGGTGGCTGGGCATGCGGGCTACATGATCCAGCCAACGCAACCTTGCCTGCCGGAAGAGCTCTCCGATGGGACCTTGCCCAGATCTTTCAAGGATTTGTGAGCTCCTCACACAATCCAGCCTGGTTAAACCCAGGATGGATCGAAGGCAGGCTAGCCTAAATGTTTCTAACCGGCGAAGATGTTCCATTAGGGGGGTCCACGTTTCGCAAGCGTAGAGAAGGGAGGGAATCACCGTGGCTGAGAAGACCCGAAGCTTAGTGCAGAGCGACAGACCAGGTAGCTTCCACACAGCGTTACGCAACCGATGAAAATATATCGCCGCTCGACTGATTTGGAGTGAGACCTCTGCTGTTAAACTGGAGCCGGTCATAAGCATACTGCCCAGGTATGGGAAACTCTCCACTTTCTCCACAATTTCCCCATCACCGATTGGGAGTTGTGGGGGTGGAGTGTCCGATGGTACAAAATACCCAGGCAGGTGCTTAGTTTTGGTGGGGCTGATGGTAAGGCCCCATCTCTTAGTGGCACGCTCCAGTTTCAGCAGCAGCGTCTCCAACTCCTCCTCTGAATGAGCAGCTATTACCAAATCATCGACATACAACGTGGTTGAGCAATAGGGAGCCATCCCTTGACCGCACCAGGGCATCGATCAGCCTCCCATTATATCTGTACCAATTGGAAATTCCCCCGGTACAGCTATTGAAGGCTTCACGAACTACGTGGTCAAAATATATGTTAAATAATGTGGGAGCCAGAGGACATCCCTGTCGCACCCCAAGGTGTACAGAGAATGGCTCTGACTTCCGGCCACGTAGTTTTACCCGGGCCCGCTCACCATCATGAAGGTCCTGAATGATCGTTAGCAGAGGGTCAGGGACTCCAAAAGCACGAAGAACAACCCAGAGCCCAGGCCTACTGATGGTATCATAGGCCTTGATCAGGTCAATAAAGCAGAGATGTAGGTCTTGCTGGAATTCCCTACACCTCTGCTGTAGCAGTCGTACAGAAAATATGGCATCTGTGCAGGACCGCCCTTTCCTGAAACCGATCCGGAGTCTGAGACCAGGAAAGGCATCGGGCAGAGACCCCACACACACAGACAAAGAACAGGTCCCTGCAGGGTGGGCTGGTAGGAACATTGGAATTTTGCGCAATTTGATTTTTACACCCCAACAGCACGAGATTTCAATTCGTTAAAGTATTGAAAGGGGACGGACGGACGGACACATTAATCTATTGCAGGCTGGTACACTCAGTTTACAACTTCGTTCCTACCAGTATAAAGATCCCCCATATAGCCTTAACAGACTGTAGGGGCAAGTGCTGTTAGCGAGCACCTATGAAGGCCGGATCAGTACACGAGGGGGTGGGTGGCCAGCACCACGCCCGATCGCCTTTGTCTCCCCAGTGGTAATGTTTTTATCAACCGCACCAGGTACTCATTTGAGGCTGAGTCGACCTAGGGGAGGACCAGGACCGGTTCAGATAATCGTCGCTGGTGTTGGTCGTGAGCGGGAATCGAACCCGGGTCACCAGGTTCATAGCGCAGCGCGCTAACTGCTACACTACCGCTCCCCACATACACACACAGACTCCCACACACACAGACTCCCACACACACAGACACACACACACAGACTCCCACACACACAGACACACACACAGACTCCCACACACACAGACACACACTCACAGACTCCCACACACACAGACTCCCACACACACAGACACACACACACAGACACACACACAGACTCCCACACACACAGACTCCCACACACACAGACACACACACAGACTCCCACACACACAGACACACACACAGACACACAGACACACACACAGACTCCCACACACACAGACACACACACACACAGACACACACACAGACACACACACACAGAGACACACACACAGACACACACACAGACACACACACACAGACACACACCCACACAGACACACACACAGACACACACACAGACTCCCACACACACACAGACACACACACACAGACTCCCACACACACAGACACACCCACACAGACTCCCACACACACAGACACACAGACTCCCACACACACAGACACACACACAGACACACACCCACACAGACACACACACACAGACACACACACAGACTCCCACACACACACACAGACTCCCACACACACAGACACACCCACACAGACTCCCACACACACAGACACACACACAGACACACACACATACACACACACACAGACACACACACAGACACACACACAGACACACACACACAGACACACACACAGACTCCCACACACACAGACACACCCACACAGACTCCCACACACAGAGACAAAGATAAAAAAATAAAGATCCCCCATATAGCCTTAACAGACTGTAGGGGCAAGTGCTGTTAGCGAGCACCTATGAAGGCCGGAAAGGTACACGAGGGGGTGGATGGCCAGCACCACGCCCGACCGCCTTTGTCTCCTCAGTGGCGATGTTTACACACCGCACAAGGTACACACACACAGACACACACACAGACACACACACAGACACACACACAGACACACACCCACACAGACGACAGCGGGCAAGCGGTGCGCCGCGACCCGGTCGAGAGGGACCGCGGCCCCTTCGAGATGACGCCACAGACGCGACTCGACGGGGGCCCCCCTCTGGCCAACTCTCAACTCGCTTGGCGCGGCCCGCGGCTCCGATTCGCCCCCCTCCCCCCCCCCCCCCCCCCCGTGGCTGGCATCGCCCCGCGCCTGCTCCGCCTTCCATCGGCTTTCACGTCACACTCCACGGGTGGACAGTTCCTCGGCTCGCTGATGACGGCTCCCCGATAACGGGAATCGTATAGAGTGGCGTCGCCGAGCGGAATCAACAAAACTGGATTCTGGAGGCGCGAATTCTCTGCCCATTGTGGCAAATGCGAGCTGCTCTAGCCCTTCTACAACATCAATAGAAATTACACCAGTCAATAATTAATTACAATACCATTTAATTACAATAATACACGCTCCTTTCCATGTATTTACGTCATTTATTAGCCGTGTGCAAATCCTGTCTTTATGTGTGTGTGTGAGTCTGTGTATGTGTGAGACTGTGTGTGTGTGTGTGAGACTGTGTGTGTGAGACTGTGTGTGTGAGTCTGTGTGTGTGTGTGAGACTGTGTGTTTGTGAGACTGTGTTTGTGTGAGACTGTGTGTTAGTGTGAGACTGTGTTTGTGAGATTGTGTGTGTGTGAGGCTGTGTGTGAGTTTGTGTGTGTGAGACTGTGTGTGTGAGACTGTGTGTGTGAGACTGTGTTTGTGAGATTGTGTGTGTGTGAGGCTGTGTGTGAGTCTGTGTGTGTGAGACTGTGTGTGTGAGACTGTGTGTGTGTGAGACTGTGTTTGTGTGAGACTGTGTGTTAGTGTGAGACTGTGTTTGTGAGATTGTGTGTGTGTGAGGCTGTGTGTGAGTCTGTGTGTGAGACTGTGTGTGTGAGTCTGTTTGTGTGAGACTGTGTGTTTGTGAGTCTGTGTGTGTGAGACTGTGTTTGTGAGATTGTGTGTGTGAGACTGTGTGTTTGTGAGACTGTGTTTGTGTGTGAATGTGTGTGAGTGTGAGTCTGTGTGTGTGAGACTGTGTGTGAGACTGTGTTTGTGAGACTGTGTGTGTGAGACTGTGTGTGAGTGTGAGACTGTGTTTGTGAGACTGTGAGACTGTGTGTGAGTCTGTGTGTGTGTGAGACTGTGTGTGAGTGTGAGACTGTGTTTGTGAGCCTGTGTGTGTGTGAGACTGTGTGTGTGAGACTGTGTTTGTGAGACTGTATGTGTGTGAGACTGTGTGTGAGTCTGTGTGTGTGAGACTGTGTGTGAGACTGTGTGATTCTGTGTGTGAAACTGTGCGTGAGACTGTGTGTATGATTCTGTGTGTGTGATTCTGTGTGTGTGAGACTGTGTGTATGATTCTGTGTGTGTGATTCTGTGTGTGTGAGACTGTGTGTGTGATTCTGTGTGTGTGATTCTGTGTGTCTGAGACTGTGTGTATGATTCTGTGTGTGTGATTCTGTGTGTGTGAGACTGTGTGTGTGATTCTGTGTGTGTGATTCTGTGTGTGTGAGACTGTGTGGGTGATTCTGTGTGTGGGGAGCGGTAGTGCAGCGGTTAGCGCGCTGCGCTATGAACCTGGCGACTGGAGTTCGTTTCCTGCTCACGGCCAACACCAGTGACGATTATCTGAACCGGTCCTGGGCCTCCCCTAGGTCGACTCAGCCTGAAATTAGTACCTTGTGCGGTGTGTAAACATCGCCACTGGGGAGGCAAAGGCGGTCGGGTGTGGGGCTGGCCACCCACCCCCTCGTGTACCGTTCCGGCCTTCATAGGTGCTCACTAACAGCACTTAGCCCGACAGTCTGTTAAGTCTAGACGGGGGATCTTTATCTTTGTGAGAGAGTGTGCGTGTGTGCATGAAAGAGTGTGTGTGTGTGTGTTCGCGTGAGATAGAGAGAGTGTATGTGTGTTCTAGTGAGTGAGAGAGTGTCTGTGTTCTAGTGAGTGAGAGAGTGTGTGTGTTCTAGTGAGTGAGAGAGTGCGTGTGTTCTAGTGAGAGAGAGAGTGTGTGTGTTCTAGTGAGTGAGAAAGTGTGTGTTCTAGTGAGTGAGAGAGTGTGTGTGTTCTAGTGAGAGAGTGTGTGTGTTCTAGTGAGTGAGAGAGTGCGTGTGTTCTAGTGAGAGAGAGAGTGTGTGTGTGTGTGTTCTAGTGAGAGTGTGTGTGTGTTCTAGTGAGAGAGAGAGTGTGTGTGTGTGTTCTAGTGAGAGTGTGTGTGTGTTCTAGTGAGAGTGTGTGTGTGTGTGTTCTAGTGAGAGTGTGTGTGTGTGTTCTAGTGAGAGTGTGTGTGTGTGTTCTAGTGCGTGAGAGATTGTGTGTGTGTTCGCGTGAGAGAGAGAGAGTGTGTGTGTGTTCGCGTGAGAGAGAGCGAGTGTGTGTGTGTGCGTGATTAGTGAGACACGAATAGAGATACAGACAATGATATAGAGACCTCGTAATGGACCCTGCTGTTCACGCGTCCTCCCTAATGCGACCGGTCAGCTGACTCTGTTAGATTTGACTGCAGCAGGCAGCGACTGCCACACGAGATCAGTGTCACGGGCCGTGTGCGCGTCTCGTGAACACACAAAGACTAAGATCCCCCGCGTAGCCTGTCTTTAAACAGACTGTTGGGACAAGCGCTGTCATGAAGACCGGCACGGCACTCGAGGGATAAGGGTGATCACCACCACGCCCGGCCGCCTTTGTCTCCCTCGTGACGATGCTTACACATCGCACCAGGTGCTCATTTGAGGCCGAGTCGACTTAGAGTAGGCCCACGAGGACGGCTTAAAATACCCGCCGTGGTGGTGGACACGACATGTACGCGTGCCCGTGCGCGTGCCCGTGCGCGGTCAACGGCGGTGCAGTCCCGGGTCTCCTCTAGGTCGACTCAGCCTTAAATCAGTTTCCTGGTGCGACGTGTAAAACGTCGCCTAATTGGGGAGACAAAGGCGGCCGTTGCTGGAAACCCACCCCCTCGTGTGCCGTGCCGCTGTGCATAGCAGCAGCACTTGCCCCAACAGTTTGTTCAAAGGCTACACGGGGCAACTTAACCTTTGTCTTTGTGCGTGCGTTCCAGACAGCCAAGGAGCGCTCCTGGTTGCGGTCGTTAGCGCCACGGAACCGGCGACCCGAGTTCGGCTCCCGGCCACGGCTACCGTCAGTGGCGACTGATATCGGATCCTGCTCAGCTCCCCTCCCCCACTTCACCAACCGCGTCACAGGTGTCATGGGGATGCGGGGGTCACGTGGTGATGGCTTCTACGCTCCCTCCTCTGGGAATCGAACTCGGGTGGCCGGGCCGACAGCGCTGCAGTGCGCGCTAACCACTGCGCCACCGCTCCCCTGCGTACTTACAATTCGAACAAGTCCCTGGACGGTGTAAATGGGGGCACACATTGTTCACGCATCACCATCACAATGACCCATTAGTCTCCCCAACAGTCGCGGCCACGTCTCCAGCTGGCGTGTGTCCTCCTCCTCCTCCTCCACGCTCCTCGTCTCGCGCTCTCTCCCCTCTCAGCCTCCTCCTCCACGCTCCTCGTCTCGCGCTCTCTCCCCTCATCCTCTCAGCCTCCTCCACGCTCCTCGTCTCGCGCTCTCTCCCCTCTCAGCCTCCTCCACGCTCCTCGTCTCGCGCTCTCTCCCCTCTCAGCCTCCTCCTCCACGCTCCTCGTCTCGCGCTCTCTCCCCTCACCCTCTCAGCCTCCTCCACGCTCCTCGTCTCGCGCTCTCTCCCCTCTCAGCCTCCTCCTCCTCCACGCTCCTCGTCTCGCGCTCTCTCCCCTCACCCTCTCAGCCTCCTCCTCCTCCACGCTCCTCGTCTCGCGCTCTCTCCCCTCTCTAAGCCTCCTCCTCCTCCGCGCTCTTATTTTCAGACCCCCCCCACACGTCGTAGCGGCCGATATCGATTGGCATATGCAGTCGATAGGGTCGGGATGATTAGTCGACTCGTTGACTGCGATTTCTAATCGACTACTTGTTTCTGTGGCCGATTTATAACGGGGACAGTTTAACAAAAAAAATCAACAATGACAGCGGCACGCACATCCTGGATTTATGAAGGCGGGAAACCCCCGGACAAGCCACGCCCAGCGCGACGCGATTGACGATACCGATGGCGTCACAAAAGCCCTCCGCCACCCAACGTAACCCCGAACCAGGTTGCCATCATGGCAAAAACCTTCACCGCTGTGATGCTGCGTGAAGCATCTTCAGGTCGGATTCTCAGTCATTGAGAATAGGCGAGTCCCTCGACGCGGCTATTCTGACATTTATTATTTTTATTTCATTAGCCACTTGCGACGAGAATAGTCACGCAGGGCCGTGTGTCACATCGGCCGCGTCGAATCGCGGCGCATAGCAAAAGCCCAGCTGACGGTTCGTGCGTTAGTTTCTTAGTCCGCTTGTCCTGGTGAGGGAGGCGGCGGCAGTGTGTTGAGTAGTGGCGGTCCAGACTTCGCTTTCCCTAGCGACAGGCTCTATTATTACTACTACACTATACACTACTATACACTACTATACACTACTACATACTACTACACTATACACTACACTATACACTGCTATACACTACTACACACTACTACACTATACACTACTATACACTACTACATACTACTACACTATACACTACACTATACATTACTATACACTACACTATACACTATACATTACTATACACTACTACACTATACACTACACCATACACTACTATACACTACTACACACTACTATACACTACTATACACTACTACACACTACTACACTATACACTACACTATACATTACTATACACTACTACACTATACACTAATATACACTACTACACACTACTACTTACTACTACACTATACACTACACTATACATTACTATACACTACTACACTATACACTATACATTACTATACACTACTACACTATACACTAATATACACTACTACACACTACTACACACTACTACACTATACACTACACTATACATTACTATACACTACTACACTATACATTACTATACACTACTACACTATACACTACACCATACACTACTATACACTACTACACACTACTATACACTACTACACACTACTACACTATACATTACTATACACTACTACACTATACACTAATATACACTACTACACACTACTACACACTACTACACTATACACTACACTATACATTACTATACACTACTACACTATACACTACACTATACACTACTACACTATACACTACACTACTACACTATACACTACTACACTATACACTACACTATACTATACACTACACTACTACACTATACACTACTATACGCTACTACACACTACTACACTATACACTACACTATACATTACTATACACTGCTACACTATACACTACACTATACATTACTATACACTACTATACACTACTATACACTACTATACTATACACTACACTACTACACTATACAACACTATACACTACTATACACTATACACTACTATACTATACACTACACTACTACACTATACACTACTACACACTACTACACTATACACTATACTATACACTATACACTACTATACACTATACACTACTATACTATACACTACACTACTACACTATACAACACTATACACTACTATACACTATACACTACTATACTATACACTACACTACTACACTATACAACACTATACACTACTATACACTACTATACTATACACTACACTACTACACTATACAACACTATACACTACTACACTATACATTACTATACACTACTACACTATACACTACACTATACATTACTATACACTATACTATACACTACACTACTACACTATACAACACTATACACTACACTATACACTACTATACACTACTATACTATACACTACACTACTACACTATACACTACTATACTATACACTACACTACTACACTATACAACACTATACACTACTATACTATACACTACACTACTACACTATACAACACTATACACTACTATACACTATACACTACTACACTATACTACACTATACACTACTATACACGACTATACACAGACTCTAGCTCTTCCCCGGCCAGCCGAGCGACGTCGCCCGGCCAGCAGCAGCGTGCCCTGGGCCCGGGGTCTCAGTCCCGACTGGTGGTGAGACGCCACGTGCTGGAGCCGCGTGCAGGAGGGGGAGAGTTCGTGCTGGCATTGAGCCGATCGATGCTGACGCAACTGTGAAGTCCCAGAGGGCCGTGCGGCTGATGGGATGCACGAACAAATGATTCGCCTCCACGTGTTTCACGTCGAGCAATGGATATGTACAGGGAGGTGTACGCGCTGCCACGTGTGCACGTGTGGAACACGGTGTGCACGTGTGGAACACGGTGAACACGTGTGGAACACGTGTTCACGTGTGGAACACGTGAACACGTGTGGAACACGGTGAACACGTGTGGAACACGGTGTGCACGTGTGGAACACGGTGTGCACGTGTGGAACACGGTGTGCACGTGTGGAACACGGTGTGCACGTGTGGAACACGGTGAGCACGTGTAAACGTGTGGAACACGGTGTGCACGTATGGAACACGGTGAGCACGTATGGAACACGGTGAGCACGTGTGGAACACGGTGTGCACGTGTGGAACACGGTGTGCACGTGTGGAACACGGTGTGCACGTGTGGAACACGGTGAGCACGTGTGAAACACGGTGAGCACGTGTGCACGTGAGCAACACGTGCACACGTGTGGAACAGGGTGAGCACGTGTGGAACACGGTGTGCACGTGTGGAACACGGTGTGCACGTATGGAACACGGTGTGCACGTATGGAACACGGTGAGCACGTGTGGAACACGGTGAGCACGTGTGGAACACGGTGTGCACGTGTGGAACACGGTGTGCACGTGTGGAACACGGTGAGCACGTGTGCAACACGGTGTGCACGTGTGGAACACGGTGAGCACGTGTGGAACACGGTGTGCACGTGTGGAACACGGTGTGCACGTGTGGAACACGGTGTGCACGTGTGGAACACGGTGAGCACGTGTGGAACACGGTGTGCACGTGTGGAACACGGTGAGCACGTGTGAAACACGGTGAGCACGTGTGGAACACTGTGAACAAACCGCTCTGATGATTGTGTTTGTTCTCAGGTGAGTGCCAGGTGTGGTATTTAAACGAGGAGGGCTCGTTCACTCGACGAAGTAGGCACGCGAGCGGTACGTGAGTATCGGCGCGCGTGCGTAGCGCATTTGGCTCCCCACTAAAGGCCGCCTTTATCTCCCCAGTGACCGGCTCAAATATTCGCCGCTGCTAAATGGCCGTGAGCGGGAATCGAACCGGGGTTCGGGCGGGTTCATAGCGCAAGCGCCCTAACCACAGCGTCATGGCTCCTCACACGGACACACTCGCACGCGTGTGTACATATGTGTGTACACGTGTGTGTGTACACGTGTGTGTGTGTGTACACTATGTGTGTACACGCGTGTGTGTGTACACGTGTGTGTGTACACGTGTGCGAGAGTGTTACACGTGAGAATGTGTGCACATGGCCTGGCACAAGCGTCGTGGTGACGTCACCGCCACTTAGTGGCGAATGGCGGTTGTTGTGAGTGTGTGAGTGTGTGTGCGTGTGTGTGAGTGTGCGTGTGTGTGCGTGAGTGTGCGTGAGTGTGTGAGTGTGTGTGAGTGTGCTTGCGAAACGTGGACCCCCCTAATGGAACATCTTCGCCGGTTAGAAACATTTAGGCTGGCCTGCCTACGATCCATGCTGGGTTTAACCAGACTGGATTGTGTGAGGAGCTCACAAATCCTTGAAAGATCTGGGCAAGGTCCCATCGGTGAGCTCCTCCTGCAGGCAAGGCTGCGATGGTTGGGTCATGTAGCCCGCATGCCCAGCCACCGCATGCCGAAACAGCTTTTGTTTGGCCGGATTGAGGGGGCTAGGCGGGCGCGGCACGGGCTAGAGAAGAGATGGAGTGATGTGGTACAGGAGGACGTGGAGCTGAGTGGACTTGCCGATGACTGGTACCAGCGGTGTCAAGATCGGCCTCTGTGGAGGAGGCTCGTGAAGGATGCTACTGGGCAGTTGGAGGCAGTCGCCCTCCAACAACAACGGAGGGCGGAGGAGCGACGCTCACAACAGCGAGCGGAGCGCCGGGTGGCTAAAGCACAGCAGGTTGGCACAGTAGGGGGCACAGGTGGTGCATCAGCCAGTCATCTCAGTCAGTCGACCCGTGGCACCTGGGTCTGCCCCGTGACCTCCTGCCAGCGGGCGTTCGACACTTCACGTGGCCTCAGGGTGCACATAGCCTGGCACAAGCGTCGTGGTGACGTCACCGCCACTTAGTGGCGAATGGCGGTTGTTGTTGTTGTGAGTGAGTGTGAGTGAGTGTGTGAGTGAGTGTGAGTGAGTGTGAGTGAGTGTGTGTGAGTGTGTGTGAGTGAGTGTGTGTGAGTGAGTGTGTGTGAGTGAGTGTGCGTCTCCACGCTCTGTCGATTGAAGCTCCCCTCCCCAGCTCGCGCCTTAATGATTCATTGTTTGAGTTGGCTCCCTGCTCCTCCCTCACCTCCCCTTCCCCTAACTAGCCCCCACCCACCTCCCCTTCCCCTATCTAGCCCCCACCCACCTCACCTCCCCTTCCCCTAACTAGCCCCCACCCACCCCACCTCCCCTTCCCCTAACTAGCCCCCACCCACCTCACCTCCCCTTCCCCTAACTAGCCCCCACCCACCTCCCCTTCCCCTAACTAGCCCCCACCCACCCCTCCTCCCCTTCCCCTAACTAGCCCCCACCCACCTCCCCTTCCCCTAACTAGCCCCCACCCACCTCACCTCCCCTTCCCCTAACTAGCCCCCACCCACCTCCCCTTCCCCTAACTAGCCCCCACCCACCCCTCCTCCCCTTCCCCTAACTAGCCCCCACCCACCTCCCCTTCCCCTAACTAGCCCCCACCCACTTCCCCTTCCCCCTAACTAGCCCTCACCCACCCCTCCTCCCCTTCCCCTAACTAGCCCCCACCCACTTCCCCTAACTAGCCCCCACCCACCCCTCCTCCCCTTCCCCTAACTAGCCCCCACCCACTTCCCCTAACTAGCCCCCACCCACCCCCTCCTCCCCTTCCCCTAACTAGCCCCCACCCACTTCCCCTTCCCCTAACTAGCCCCCACCCACTCCACCTCCCCTTCCCCTAACTAGCCCCCACTCACCCCACCTCCCACATCCTTGAATTCTGCAAGACTATGGGGGAGGGAGGGTGGCGGTGGTGTAGGAGGAGGTAAAAAAGAGAAAACGCGAAGAGGCGGAGAAGAGGATGAGGAGTTGGTGGTGGTGGTGGTTGGGGGGTGGTTGGGGGGTGGAGGAGAGCGATTCGCGCCGTCGCTCCACTGAGGAGTGGTTTTGTGTTTTGTGCTCGAGACAAACGGCGGCCTCGGCGCGTTTGGTGGAGTGGCCGCCACCAACGCGCCGCTCCCCGCGCCTTTGTAGCGGCGCTCGCCCCACGCAGCTCCTGCGAGGAGGAGGAAGAGGAAGGAGGAGGGGGAGGAGGGAGGGGGAGGGAGGGGCCGCAGTGCTCTGGCTTTGTGCGCCCATTGCCCGCGCCCTCAAAGCGCCCTGGTGACCCCCACCAACCCCCCCCCCCCCCCAGCTACCCCCCACTCACCACTCACCACCAACCCCCCCTCCCAGCTACCCCCCACTCACAACTCACCACCAACCCCCCCTCCCAGCTACCCCCCACTCACCACTCACCACCAACCCCCCCCTCCCAGCTACCCCCCACTCACCACCCACCCCTCCCTCCCAGCTACCCCCCACTCACCACCCACCCCTGCCTCCCAGCTACCCCCCACTCACCACTCACCACCCACCCCTCCCCCCTCCCTCCCAGCTACCCCCCGCTCACCACTCACCATCCACCACCACGACGCAGCCCCTTGACATTTACTCTGTGTGTGTGTGGTGTTTCATTCTGATCCTCCTCCTACTTCTACGACTCCGGCTGCCACTGCTGACATTCTATACTCTACTCATGTTCCATCCCCTGCATCACGTGGCATGCTCCCAGTGATGTTACCTCCTGCTCATCCCTGCTGACACAGAGGGAAACAAGTATTTGATCCCCTGCCGATTTTGTACGTTTGCCCACTGACAAAGAAATGATCAGTCTATAATTTTAATGGTAGGTTCATTTGAACAGTGAGAGACAGAATAACAACAAGAAAATCCAGAAAAACGCATGTCAAAAATGCTATAAATTGATTTGCATTTTAATGAGGGAAATAAGTATTTGACCCCCTCTCAATCAGAAAGATGTCTGGCTCCCAGGTGTCTTTTGTAAAGGTAACGAGCTGAGATTAGGAGCACACTCTGAAAGGGAGTGCTCCTAATCTCAGCTTGTTACATTATAAAAGACACCTGTCCACAGAAGCAATCAATCAATCAGATTCCAAACTCTCCACCATGGCCAAGACCAAAGAGCTCTCCAAGGATGTCAGGGACAAGATTGTAGACCTACACAAGGCTGGAATGGGCTACAAGACATTGACAAGCAGCTTTGGTGAGAAGGTGACAACAGTTGGTGCGATCATTCGCAAATGGAAGAAACACAAAAGAACTGTCAATCTCCCTCGGCCTGGGGCTCCATGCAAGATCTCACCTCGTGGAGTTGCAATGATCATGAGAACGGTGAGGAATCAGCCCAGAACTACACGGGAGGATCTTGTCAATGATCTCAAGGCAGCTGGGACCATAGTCACCAAGAAAACAATTGGTAACACACTACGCAGTGAAGGACTGAAATCTTGCAGCGTCCGCAAGGTCCCCCTGCTCAAGAAGCACATATACATGCCCCGTCTGAAGTTTGCCAATGTACATCTGAATGATTCAGAGGACAACTGGGTGAAAGTGTTGTGGTCAGATGAGACCAAAATGGAGCTCTTTGGCATCAACTCAACTCTCTGTGTTTCGAGGAGGAGGAGGAATGCTGCCTATGACCCCAATGAACACCATCCCCATCGCCAAACATGGAGGTGGAAACATTATGCTTTGGGGGTGTTTTTTTCTGCAAAGGGGACAGGACAACTTCACCGCATCAAAGGGACGATGGACGCGGTCATGTACCGTCAAATCTTGGGTGAGAACCTCCTTCTCTCAGCCACGGCATTGAAAATGGGTCGTGGATGGGTATTCCAGCATGACAATGACCCAAAACACACGGCCAAGGCAACAAAGGAGTGGCTCAAGAAGAAGCACATTAAGGTCCTGGAGTGGCCTAGCTAGTCTCCAGACCTTAATCCCATAGAAAATCTGTGGAGGGAGCTGAAGGTTCGAGTTGCCAAACGTCAGCATCGAAACCTTAATGACTTGGAGAAGATCTGCAAAGAGGAGTGGGACAAAATCCTCCTGAGATGTGTGCAAACCTGGTGGCCAACTACAAAAAATGTCTGACCTCTGTGATTGCCAACAAGGGTTTTGCCACCAAGTACTAAGTCATGTTTTGCAGAGGGGTCAAATACTTATTTCCCCTCATTAAAATGCAAATCAATTTATAACATTTTTGACATGCGTTTTTCTGGAATTTTTTTGTTGTTATTCTGTCTCTCATTGTTCAAATAAACCTATCTTTAAAATTATAGACTGATCATTTCTTTGTCAGTGGGCAAACGTACAAAATCAGCAGGGGATCAAATACTTTTTATCCCTCACTGTATAGCGACTCCACCCCCCTCATCTCTCCTGCTCCCGATTCCTATTCCGTCCCGTTGCCTTTCACCCATTACTTTTACTTTCTATTCACTAGCCCGCGTGCCATCATCATCATCATCGTCGTCGTCATTGATCTGATATCCCCCTTCCTATTCTCCCCTTCCTGCTCTTCCCTCCTCCACCTCCTCCCGTCCCCTCCTCCTCCCTCCTCGCCGTGACGTCACCGCCCCACGAACCGCTGACGTCACAAGGCGGGGCGCCACGCAATCGACGCGGCGATCGTCTCGGCCGTGATACTTCACCACGTGGTGTCTGCGTCACTGCCCCTCGAACCGCCAGCTGGTGGCCCAGTGCCAGCACGACTCGCACGCGGTGGCTTCTGTTTGTTTTTCTCTTGGGCTCTAAAAATACTTCGCGCTTAGCCCGCGAGGTCCGGCGAGACCGGGCGCGTCGGGGCCCGATTGGCCGTAGGCCCCAGTGGCCACCGCACTGGTCACTGGGCATCCCCCCCCCCCCCCGCCCGCGGGGCCGCTGTGCGTACACAACTCGTGCGTAGCCTGGTTGTTATTGTTGTTGTTGTTATACAAAACGCACGGGACACGGCAGCGGCGGACCCGTAAACTTAAGGAGGGGCCTTCGTTCATAAAAATCAACAACAACAACAACAAATGCCTACGCAATTTTCCTCTGCGAAATATCAATACAATACGAAGTTGGCGGCCTCTCGAGAAGGGGAGGATGGGTGGGGGTGGTTGGGGGTGACCGCCCCCCCCCCCCGGGATCCCCTCCCCCTCCCCCCCCCGGGATGCCCCCCACCGGAACGCAATTCACAGCAAGCTCACGGCGGGCATGGTTCACGAACGACAGCCACAGATACTCGCCACGTCGCTTCCGGAGCGCGAAGCTGGCTTCACCAACAAACCTCACCAACAGCCTCACTAACGGTGTCACTAACAGCCTCACCAACAACCTCACTAACAGCCTCACCAACAGTGTCACTAACAGTGTCACTAACAGTGTCACTAACAACCTCACTAACAGTGTCACTAACAACCTCACCAACAACCTCACTAACACCACCCTCACTAACAGCTTCACCAACAAACCTCGCCAACAGCCTCACTAACAACCTCACTAACAGTGTCACTAACACCCTCACCAACAACCTCACTAACAACCTCACTAACAACCTCACCAACAACCTCACTAACAGTGTCACTAACAACCTCACCAACAACCTCACTAACAACCTCACCAACAGCCTCACTAACAACCTCACTAACAACCTCACTAACAACCTCACCAACAACCTCACTAACGGTGTCACTAACAGCCTCACCAACAGTGTCACTAACAACCTCACTAACAGTGTCACTAACAACCTCACCAAACCAACCTCACTAACAACCTCACCAACAACCTCACTAACAGTGTCACTAACGTTGTCACTAACAGCCTCACTAACACCCTCACTAACAGTGTCTCTAACAACCTCACTAACACCCTCACTAACATTGTCACTAAAACCCTCACTAACACCCTCACCAACAGTGTCACTAACACCCTCACCAACACCCTCACTAACAACCTTACTAACACCCTCACTAACAACCTCACTAACACCCTCACTAACACCCTCACTAACACCCTCATTAACAACCTCACTAACACCCTCACTAACAACCTCACTAACACCCTCACTAACAACCTCACTAACACCCTCACTAACAACCTCACCAACACCCTCACTAACACCCTCACTAACACCCTCATTAACAACCTCACTAACAACCCTCACTAACACCCTCACTAACAACCTCACTAACACCCTCACTAACAACCTCACTAACACCCTCACCAACAGCCTCACTAACACCCTCACCAACAACCTCACCAACAGCCTCACCAACACCCCCACTAACAACCTCACCAACAGCCTCACTAACAAGCTCACCAACAGCCTCAGCCAACATCCTCACTACCAACCTCACCAATAGACTCACGAACAACCTCACTAAACGTCGTAGTTTTTGTTATTTTCTTTGAACCTACCTACGTGACTTTACCTTTAAGACCCAAGAATTTGCGCCGATTGTGAGCGGTCTCTTGATTCGCGGGCACAGAGCGATATTGCTGGGGAGAAAACGGACTGAGTAAATGTTCTGTGTTTGTTTAACGTGGAGAGAGGCAGATGTGGGAATGAGACGGACTGGCGTTGTGTGCCCGCTCGGGTTACGAGCTATCGGCGGTCGTCAAATGGCATTGGAGTAGAACTACATTTGAATGGAGAGAAAGGAATATAACCTCACTAGCCTCACCAAAAGCCTCACCAATATCCTCAACAACAGCCTCACCAATATCCTCAACAACAGCCTCACCAATAACCTCACTAGCCTCACCAAAAGCCTCAC